>NC_081409.1:174134752-174187252 GCF_030272615.1 Cryptomeria japonica
AAATATAGGAACTGCATGTCAAATATGACAACATTTTTCATATGTATTATAATCATTTTGGATCATATGGTCCAAGACTCTATCTTTATCTTGTCTTTACAGGATTGGATCTAATTTAGCAAACTAAAAGTTTAAAGTTACAGATCATTTTTCAATGTTGTTCCCTAACAATTAAAGTAGCATAAATCCCTTAACCACGTAGGTCCTGATAGGCCTTTTTCATCTAAGTCCCCTAACAGAGAATCTCACAAAAGAGTGTTTAAATTCTCTAACCAGGTTGATCCTAACAGATCATCAACCTCCTAGCTAGAGTTATAGGCAAATCCCTTAACCAGGTGACTCCTAATAGGGTCTGCTCCTAACTAGGCGTATTGTAAGCTCTTAACCAGGCTAAGCTCCTAACATGGACTACTTCAAAAGAGTACAAATGATTGTGGGTACCAATTCCCACCATGATTTTTTGTATTTGGCTTTCTACGTCAAAAATCTTGGTGTTTATGTGTGGAATGTCTTTTTATGATGTTTATATTTACATGCATTTTTTCTGAGATACCGGTTATGATATTGATAATTATGATATATGGTTTTAGCAAATCTAATTAAAAGGTTATTAGATCTGATTCTAGAAGTGAAGATATCTTTTAGGAAGTTTTAGATCTGATTTGAGTTGGATTTGAGTTTAAAGTTTAAGTTATTGTTAATACTGATTCACCCCCCTCTCAATATTAATCACATCTTCATAAGATTAACAATTGGTATCAAAGATTTGGTCCTCTGTGTGCAGAAATGCTTAACCACTTGAGTAAATATTCAGAGGAAGAGAAAATGATGAAGATAGATGGTCCGAAATTCAACAAGGATAAGTAAAAGATCTGGAAAGATAGAATGAAGATATATCTTCATGCTCAATACTGGAAACATGTTGAAACAACATATGTGGCTTCTACTACTGCTTCCTTGATATCGGATGAACTTAAAGATCAAGAGGAGAACATGCAATCCGTTGAAGCTATTGTAAGTACTTAGTCCAATTCTGAATATATTGATGTTCAAGAATTGGAAACCGCACATGAGGTTTGGGAAACATTAGAAATAATTCATGGAGGAGATGAGCATGTAGAAAGAGAAAAAGAGGGAAACTTGAGAGGAAAATTTGATGATATGAGAATGGAAGGAGAAAATATTGCACAATATTGGATAAGGTAACTGTTGGCTTTTTGATTTGTAAGCTAACAGCCTTTGAGCTAAATAGTTTTGTTAATAGTGTGGTAAAATCTACTAAATCTTCTTTTAAAGCTTCTGTTACTGGTTCATCTGCTAGAAAAGGAAATAATGCATGTCTAAGTCATGAGTGCAGATCTAGTCATGGAGGTAACCGGGAGAGTGAAGATAGTGAAGATCCAGTAATGTAACTTGAAGCACTGCTAGCCAAGATATTTCCATGAGGCATCGGTAAGTATAAAGGAAAGCTACCTTTAAAGAGTTTCTCTTGTAGTAAGATTGGTCATATTTCTGCTAACTTCCCTAAAACCGATAAGAAAGATAAGTTCAAGAAATTTAAAGGAAAAGGCATAAAACACTGTTATGTTGCAGTGGATGAAGGGGTGACTGATGAAGAATTTGAAGATGATGATGACAATGAAGAGATTGTGTTTCTAGCTATAGAGGAGGAATTGTCTGATGAGAAGGCACTGGTTTCTCATGTAAATTCTTAACTTTTAATGAATTTGATGGAGGTGTTGTTAGATTTGGAAAGGACTCTCCTTGCATGGTGAAAGGTAAAGGTTCTAATTCTTTGAATGGGAAAAATAATATTGATGATGTATTTTGGGTTGATGGTATGAAACATAATCTGTTAAGTGCTAGACAACTCAATGATAAAGGTTATTTTCTTTAGTTTAATGGTGGAATCTGCATGATTCTTGGAGGAAATGGTGAACTAATTGCTACCAGAAAATAAACAAGAGGTGACTTATTTCATTTAAATGCTAATATCTCTAGTTGTCTAGTTGTAAAAATGGAAGATAGTTGGTTATGGCACAAGAGTTGTTGTCATATGAATCACTTGGTGAAGGTAAAAGCATTTCTAGTGTCGTGAGAGGATTACCGCATATTGTTAAACCAAATAATGTGATATGTAAAGACTGTCAAATTGCTAAGAAGGCCTCTATTTCATTTAAGGGAAAGAAGTGTTCATCTAAAAATATTTTGTATTTGGTTCATATTGATCTCTGTGGTCCTATGAGAACAAAAATCAACTTTGGTGATAGATATTTCATGCTTTTTATTGATCATTATTCTAAGATGATGTGGGTTACATTCCTAAAGGAGAAATCTAAAGCCTTTAGTAAAATTAAATCAATTAAAGTTATAGTTGAGATTGAGACTGATAAAAACTTGAAATGTTTAAGATCTGATCGAGGAGGAGAATTCACATCTGATGAATTTTTTAGTATTGTGATGAACATGATATCAAGAGACATATGTCTTCCCCAAGGACACCACAACAAAATGGTGTAGAAGAAAGGCTGAACATAAGAATTGTTGGTGCTGCTAGAACACTGCTAATACAAGGGAATATGCCTAAGATGTTTTGGAGAGAAGCGGTTAGTGCTGCATTCTACACACTATACTAGATACTTATAAAGGAATGCAATAATAAGACACCTTATGAGCTATGGTATGGTAAAACTCCTTGTGTTTGTTATTTCAAAGTATTTGGAAGTCAATTGTTGAAAGTATTTGTTGGTTATTTTTCTAAGAGAAAAGCATATAAATGCTATAACAAGAGAACTAAGAAAATTGTTGAAAGTGTTAATGTAAAGGTGGATGATTTTTCATGTAAATATGAAGAATCCAGTAGGTCTGAACCTAGAAAAGATGATAATGAAGAAAGATGGGTGACCTTTGAACCAAAATCACAGAATAATGATCAAGCAAAAAATGCAGGATTAGGTGCTCAACCGGTAAGCAAGAACAGTGATGAAGGAAGTAGTGAATTGACTAGTGAAATATATGAGCATTGATTTTGATGTTCCTTGGTGCCTGGCTCACATTTCCCTTTGATCTACGCTTCATCATTTGTATTTTCTGAAGGAATTTATTTACCAGAAGCCAACCTTGTTGTTTTTACACGTTAGGTCTTGTTCTTCGACATTTGATCCTTTTTTGGGCCGATCGGATCCCTTTGGATTGTATAAATCATTGTAATTGAGCATTAGATTTAAGACAAGTAGAGATTAGCTAAGAATGAATATAGAACATAGAAGATAGATTTGAAGATTTGAGGTCCATGTTGTGACTTGTTATGTGGTTAAGCATGTTTTAGTAGGCCAGTGAGACAATTTTTATAACCCGGTTGCTATCAGTTGATTGTAAATAGTTTTTAGGATATAAATCATTCAATTCTACATTGCCTCCATCATATCCTTGTGTTTCCGTTGTGTTTACTCTTGCTGACTAGCCTTGATAGATCTCTGGATGAAAACAATATACTCCGCTTGAATAAAAAAATTCTTTTCCTTTGATCCAATGCATTGTATCATGGTTGCATTCATACCTGTTGCTTCTCTTCTTGCAAACTTATGGCCTTTTGAATTTTTTTTCATATTTCTAATTTTGTCACTATCTTTTCACTTCTTACTGTGTGTCTATTACTGACTCATGGTCGCAATTGATCTTTTGTCATCCTTATAACTGGGCTACCTCTATGGTTGTCTCAGCAAGTAAGAAATTTTTTGAGATAAATACAACTTGCATTATTAAAAGCTTCCAAATTATTTTTCTTCTTAAGATTTGATGCAAACATGACAGAAGAATATCCCCAGGGTTGTAATCCTCCTAATCATTGATATTTGCATGCATAATTGAACCCCATAGCCCATAATTCTATTATTAGGCACTTACATTAAATGGTCAATTTAAATGTAAATCAAAATTGAGGAATATTTCTTGTTACTTTTAAAGACCAATAATACTTCTTATGCACAGTTCAATATAATTCACTATCAATCTCCAAATTCTCATAGTTCTCATTGAGAGAGGATATCATTATGGTGACAAAATATTTGAAGTGGTATAAGTCACACCTATTAAAATTTTCTATTTGTAAATAATTAATCTTTAATATTTAATAAGTCCATGGAATGCTGCCGAATATTCAATGTGTCCATGGAATGCCATCGAGGGCTCTGTAATATGCACTAGAACTCGGTCATTCCATGGCATGTACTCTCAATGAATTTGCCTGCACCCTTCACAAGATCCATTTTCCATATTGCTGTACACTGAGATGCTTCAAAATTCAAAAACTTAGAAAACTTCCGCTAAAAACTGTGTATATAAAAACAGGCAAGTTTCCGTTTATAAACAAAACCTAAAATCTCGTAATGCAATAATTATTCGATCTTTAAAAATCTAGGTTGAGATTTCTTGCATTAACATGTGACAGTAATGTAGCCGAGAGGATGTGTGAGAGCCAAAATCTGCTTTACCCCATGTGAAATGACACCGTGAAAATCTCAGAGTACTCGCACTTATCTTCCATTCATACCATCTGCAAGCTACATTTAAATGCATATATGCAAGTTTCCTTTCAGTCATCCTATCCGCAGCTTCAGGTTAAATGCATACATGCGAGTACTTTTTAAGATATAATTTGTAATTTAAATGTTGTACTTTCCTTTTGTACCAATTCAAGCAATTCGAGGTATGAAGACAGTTTGATGGGAGATGCAACTGACTCAACTGAAATGCCATCACAACCAATATTTGCTAATTTGTCAGCTACAAAATTGCCTTCCCTTAATGTGTGGCTGACAATGTAATATGAAAATGTGTCAATTAAATCCAAAATATGCTTCAAAACATACGATAGGTGCTAAGTCTTAGATCTTTTCGAGGTAACTGCACAGATGATAACTAATGAATGCCCTTCTAAATGTATGTTGGAGAGACCGCATTTCCTCGCTAACACCAGGCCAGCTAGTAAGGCATTTCGCTCTACCAAGTTATTGGTACTCGAAGGGATAGGAGATGCTTGGAAAGCACACATTTTGCCAAATTGATCTCGAATGCAAACTCCAATTCCCGACATCCCTGTGTTTACATGGGAAGAGCCATCGAAGTTGATCTTAAAGAAATTAGGTGCAGGGGGTAACCATTTTATGGAAGACCTATCTCTAACATGAGCTGAAGACCAATTTAGAGGAATCCCTATTGGCATAATAATACCATTCCATGATTTTACAATTACCTTGTCCCACTGGGTGAATGACTTAACGTCCTTGGAATTAGTGAGAGAAGAATTTATAATTTCTGCAATCGAATTTTCTAACTTGACCAAAATTTGATCCAGAGAAGATGATGCTTTTCTAAAAATTATTTTATTCCTCTCCCACCAGATGGCCCAAATGATGAGAGCAGGAGCACATTTCCAAATGCCTAAGAAATTTGATGATAAAAATAAAAGAGGCCAAGAGTTAAACATATCCCAAAGTGATTCGGGAAGGGCACCATAACTTGGAGTTTATGCATGATGAAGAACCAACATTGGGAGGCAAAAGTGCAATGTAAAAATAAGTGATCAACTGATTCTTCTCCTAAGTCACAAAGCACACAATTAAAAGCTTGTGAAATTTACCCAATTTTACTAGTCTATTTGGTGTTATGATTCTTTTGCTCAACGTTAACCATGCAAAACAACTTGCTTTTGGCAGAACAATATCATTTCAATAGAATGAGTATGTCCGACTACAAACCGTTCTGCTACAACCCTATTGTATGGCTTTGTAACCTTCTTTAATTGAATATTGCCCTGATTTAGAAGCTGCCCAAATTAACACATCTTTCCTATTAGACATGAGAACTGTCCTATTCAATAAGATAGCTGCCAAGGAAGAAGATTGCTGAGTGGATATTGGGAGAAGAGTTGGGTCTTTCCAAATTATTTTACCTAAAAATATTTCTAAAGCGGACACATAGTCACTCAATTTTGTACCCCAATGA
The DNA here is from genome assembly GCF_030272615.1 of Cryptomeria japonica. Lineage (NCBI taxonomy): Eukaryota > Viridiplantae > Streptophyta > Pinopsida > Cupressales > Cupressaceae > Cryptomeria > Cryptomeria japonica. Next base: position 174,140,759 of record NC_081409.1, read on the forward strand.
GCTATAGCTATATTTATAATATCTTCCATGTTATCCATTTGAGCAATTGGAGGATGCCCACACCATGAGTCTATCCAAAAGTTAGCACTAAAACCATTATTGACTTCCCATGAAACATACTTAGTTACTAGATTTCTTGAATGCATCATAAAATTACAAATAGCCGACCCTTTTGCAGTATCCAAAATTGTCAAAACTCTAGATGGTTGATTGTTGTCCAAATATTTTTTGTTCTCTCATTAATTTCTCAATTTGACTATACACTTGCTTGACTTGTGTGGCTTGATAATACTAGCAATATATTCAAAGGTTCTAGCCAATTTAAAAATAAAATAAAATTTACCTTTAAATATAGAACAACAAGTGCAAGTTGGTCAATGATGAGTGCAATATTATGAATTCAAATTAGATTAGTAAAATTGGTGTTGAGAGGTAAAATTTGTTGAGTATAGGGTGTTCTTCAATAATGGCCAATGGACAAAATTTTAGTCATTCGAATAATGGATTTGTTATGTTGGGAAAGACCTCAAAACAATCACTCTCTAGTTCTAAGCTTCTACCCTTAGCTCAAGATACCTCTCCGGTCCCCCTTTTGATGAAATATCCTTTTCACCTAAATGGTACACTAAACTAAAAATGTGCTTCCAAGCCTTATAAGATCTATAGTAGTTTTCAAAAGTCCCAAATTTAAAAAATATGCCATGTCAGACATATGGCTAAATTGTTAAGTTGAGGTTGTGTGTCCTTCTTGTATGTGTGGGGAGAACATCTCTCATTCTCTCAAATTTCATTTCCTTCATTAGAACTAGGATTCAACCCTATTTTTCTCTATTAGGGATGTTGATGACACATTTCCTTTTGAGCCTCTTGATGATAGTTCTGATACTTAATATAAGTATAGATCCAATAACGAACAAGATGAGAGGGGGGGGGGGGGTGAATCATACAAACTTAAACATCCATAAAAACATCAGATTCAACCTCAGTAACATATACTTCAGTAATAAAACCCAAAACTGTCAAACATACAAACTCAAAAGCATATAAACATCATAAACCTCATAACACTAGATTTAACGTGGAAACCCAAATAGGGAAAAACCACTGTGGGATTTCGGACCCACTAAGAAATATACTTTTCTAGAGTATGCTCGGTTAAAAGCAAATCCTGTTAAAGATTACAAACACATTGCTAGATGTGACCCGGTTAAGGGATTTCCCTCAGATCTGTTAGGATCTTCACCTTGTTAGAAGTGACCTTGTTAAAGGATTTCAAATGCTCAATCTGAATGTCACATTGCTAGAGGGTTTTACAAATAAGACTGTTAAGTCCACTCGGTTAAGAGATTTTCTGTCACTTTCACAAAACAAGAGTAATAAAAATCTATCTGCAACTTCACATCTAAAATGCTAAAGAAGATTCTTATTTGTTCAATACAATCTAGACATAGAACTAATCTTGTCCATCTGCTGGGCTTCTATGCTCTGTTATTCAAACACGTCTTCAAGCTTCTATGCTCGGTAATCACTATGTAGCAACCCATTGCATACACTTGCCCGCATACATTGTTTATCAACAGTTTCCTATTTATAAACAATTAGGTAACCGCATAATCTCCTTGATCACATTTCCCATGATCAATCATAGCCATCATATCTTCAATCTTGTCCAGGTTCAACGGATCTTTCGATCTGAAATTGTTTTACCCCGCCTTGGAACTTGCATATTAGTCTTGGAACTTGTGCCAGGGTATTGTAGTTCAATCTGAGCTATAGATCTTCATGCCGACTTTCAATTGCCTTAGATTCATTAACAAACTTAATGCTTGGCATACCAATCATTTAATCAGTTCCAGCTCATTAGCTTCCTTCATTAAATACCACATGTAGACATTTAATGCATTCTGTTATAGCTCGGTTACAACTCGGTAACAACTCGGTGAATACTAAACTTCACTCGGTAGACATTCCGCCTTCATTAACTGATACCGATAACCTTAGGGTTTACCGACTAGGTTCCTTAGGGTTTACCGACTAGGTTCTTTGCTTGATAACACAGTATAGTATTAACCTTTACAATTTACAACATATGTATGATGTTAAAACAATCTAAAACATCATGATCTCATCATTGTCTAACTCGGTACTAGTTGCCCATTGAATACCTTATTCATCCCTTTATTCATCATATTATTTCTGTGTCTTTTACCGACATCTATAAACTCTTCAAATCATACTTCTCAAGATATGGCAACATCATACTGGATTAGAAAATGAATTTCTTGACATCAATGACAAAATAATAATATCAAGATAGTAAAATATCTTTAATCAGTTATATCCATAATCATCAACAACCTTCTCAATATCCTTATGAAATGCCAACAATCTTTCATTGTCTCTTATAATGCAATATTGCCAACAATCTACCCCTTTGGCATTGATGGCAAAACCAATTGATTTGACCTTAAAATATTTAGATTGCTGTGATTCTAAAATGCTGAAATGCTCTCCCCCATACATTAGACTTCTCTTCTGCTCAATTTTCTTCTTCTCCCTTGATAGGTCTTCTTCCTTTATATTAGTCTTCTCCCCCTTGGTAGGTCTTCTTTGCCTTGGTAGGTCTTCTCCCCCTTTGAAAACAATGCCAAATAGTAAAGAACTAAAAAAAAATTACTTTCTGTAAGAAGTTATTTCCTACCATTGTGTATCAACTGAGTCTCCGTCAGAGCATTTTGTCTGCAATTCCTGTTCACTGTAATATTTTCTGTTCAATTCATGTACACCTTTAGAAAAACATCCTAAAGGGTGTAAATCAACATCACCTCCCAAAAGATATTTGATAGAGTCATCGGATTGATGCTTTCACCGAACTCGGTCAGTGAATAGAAGATAGGGGTAGGACCCCTGACTTACTTCTGAGATATTCAAAAGTGTCCCTTGGTAGTGGCTTGGTGAAGATATCTGCTATTTGTTCCTTTGTGCTAACATACTCCAACACCACTTTCTTCTCTTGAGCTTCTTCTCCAAGATAATGATATTTGATAGAGATGTGCTTTGTCTTAGAGTGCATAACAGGATTTTTTGAAATATTAATGGCACTAGTATTGTCAAAAAACATAGTTACAGGCTCGGTAACTTTCTCATTTATACCTTCCAACAGTTGTTTGATCCATGCAATGTTGGTATAATTCAGTGCTGCAGCAACATATTCAGCTTCTTCTGTTGACTGTGAAACACATCCTTGTTTCTTGCTAAGCCAACTCACTAGTCTTTCTCCTAAAAAGAAAGCTCCTCCACTTGTGCTTTTTCTGTCATCAATGTTGCCTGCCCAATCATCATCAGTATAAACTTTTAAATCAAAATCATTTCCTTTCTGATATACTAAGCCATAATCCTCGGTGCCTTTCAAGTATCTAAAAATTCTTTTGATTGCTGTCATGTGTGTTTCCTTGGGATCTGCAGAGAATCTTGCAACTATACCTACTACATGTGCTATGTCTGGTCTGCTGTGAACAACATATTGTAGCTTTCCAATCATGGATCGGTAAAGTGTCTCATCAACAGATGCAGATTCATCATTCTTTGATAATTTACAGTTGGTAGTCTATGGAGTACTTACTGGTTTTGAATCCTCCATTCCAAATTTCTTCAAGATTTCCTTTATGTACTTGGATTGAGTAATGAAAATCTCATTTTTCATTTGCAGTATCTTTAAACCTATAAAATACTTTATCTCACCGATTAATGACATCTCAAATTCTTTGCTCATTTCATTGCCAAAGTTCTTGCATAAAGAGTCATTTCCACAAAATATAATATCATCAGCAAATATGGCTGAGATCAGTATTCCATTTTCATCATTCTTCATGTATATATTGATGTTCTCACTTGTCCTTATAAAACCAATCTTAATCAAATAAGAGTTCAATCTTTCATACCATGCTCTAGGTGCTTGTTTCAAACCATATAAAGCTTTGTTCAATTTACATACCTGATCTTTATTATTGTCTTCAACAAATCCTTTAGGTTGTTCAATAAAAACTTCTTCTTCTAATATTCCATTCAGAAATGTAGATTTGACATCCATTTGATATACCTTGAAGTTCTTGAAAGCAGCATAGGCCAACAATGTTCTTACTCCTTCAAGTCTAGCAAAAGGTGCAAAAGTTTCACCATAATCAATTCCTTCTTCTTGAGCATAAGCTTTGCAATCTAGTCTTGCTTTGTTTCGAATGATCAATCTCTTCTGTCATAGCATTTATCCAATCTTCACTGTTAAATGCCTCTTTCACTATTCTCAGTTCAAATTCAGATATCAAACATGTGTTCTATCTCAGTTTGTTCCTTGTCATCACTGGATCATCCTTATCTCCTATATTCTGGCTTGGTGCATGATGTCTTCTGACATACTTGGCTAATACAGGCTCGGTAGGCTCTGTATGATCTTCTTCATCACTCTGTTACTGGATATTCTCTTCGTTTTCTTCAACAGTCTTCTCGGTAGGACTTCTCGGTTGAACATAGACAAATTCATCATAGTATTCTGGTTCCTTGGAATCATTTCTTTCTGCAAATTCATCAATTTTCACATTTGCACTTTCTACTATTTTGTTAGATGATTTGATCAGACATTTAAATGCTTTGCTTCTAGAAGAATAACCTAGAAATGTTCCTTCTTCACTTTTCTGATCAAACTTGCCATTTCTATCATCTTTATGAACATAGAACCTACTTCCAAAGATTTTAAAATAACTAACATTAGGTTTCTTATCATACCAGATTTCATATGGTGTCTTCAAAGTACCTTTCTTCAATTGAACTCGGTTCAAGGTGTAAATTGCAGTGCTTATTGCTTCTCTCCAAAATGTTTGTGGCACCTTCTTTTCAATCATCAGTGTTCTAGCACAATCCACAGTAGATCTGTTTCTTCTCTCAGCTATTCCATTCTGCTGTGGAGTTCTCAGTGCAAAGACTTGTCTTTTAATACCATGATCATTGTAGAATAAGTTGAACTCATCAGATGTGAACTCTCATCCTCTATCTGATCTAAGACATTTTAGTTGTCTTCCTATTTCATTTTCAACTCTTGCCTTGTACCATTTAAACATTTGAAAAGCTTCTGATTTTTCTTTTAAAAACATTACTGACATCATCCTTGAATAGTCATCCACAAATAATATGAAATATTTATCACCATAATAACTTTGAACTTTCATAGGACCACAAAGATCAGTGTGCACAAGATCCAAAATTACCTTAGAAGTGTAACACTTACTTGTAAAGCTTGATCTTGTCATCTTACCCATCTGGCATCCTCCGCACATAGCATTCTCAGGTTTTTCAAGACTCGATAGACTTCTTACTTGGTGCTTCTTACTTATTTTGATCAGATTATCAAAATTTACATGACAAAACCTTTTATGCCATAACCAGGTATCATCAATCTTTGCATACAAACACTTATTATAAGTTGAGTCAAGGTGAAATGTGTTACCTTTCGTTTGTGTCCTAGTAGCAGCTAACTTTCCATTTTTGTCATGAACTTTGACAATTCCCTTCTGAAATTCTATTCGGTAACCCGTGTTGTTTAGCTGTGCTACACTCAACAAATTGTATTTCAAACCTTCAACCCAATAAACATCATTGCATCTTGCATTATCAAGAAGTGTTATAGATCCTGTACCTCTTACCGGACATGGTGCATCATTACCAAATCTAACATAGCCTCCATCATAATCTTCTAATGTAACAAACTTGTGTTTATCTTCTGTCATATGATGTTAGCATCCACTATCTATAATCCAAGAATCATTAGTGTTTATGTGGGATATTAGGGCTTCTTCTTCATTTGATGTTAGCATCTCTTCTTTTGAAGTCTCGGTGTCCTCTGTAGTGATTATCTTTCTGTCTGTCATCTCGGTAATCTCTCTTTTCTGTAGATTCTTTGTCAGGATAGTTAGAAGCCATATGTCCTATCTTATCACAATTGAAACATTTCAAAGGTAGTTTTCATTTATACTTACCTTTGCCTCTCGGTAACCTTTTGGCTAATAGTGCTTCAAACTCTTCTTGCTTTCTGATTTCTTCATGTAGTTTGTGTAAGTTTCCTCCATGTTTTTTTGAAATCTTTCTCTTGCTCCTCTGTGATCTCTTTCAGAGTACTTATACTTTCTTTCATTGTAATTGTTAGATTTATCAAGATGAAAAGAACTAAATGCAGACTCAACTTTATTTACCGAAGATCCACTGTTATTAAAGTTACTTAACTCAAATGCATGTAGCTTACCAATAGTAGCATCTAAAGAACTGGCATATTAGGTACAAACCTCAATTCATTGATTGCAGAGACTCGGATTGCATAAGCTGGTAGAAGGGTTCTTAACAACTTACTTGTTATATCCTTTTCTTTAATAGTTCCACCTGCTCCTTTGATTTGATTGACTATCTCCTTTAGTCTTGTACTGTATCGAGTTATGTTCTCACCTTCATTCATCCTCATAGATTCAATTTGTCCTCTTAGACTATCTACTTTTTCTCTTTGAACATGTTCATCTCCTCCATATACTGATATGAGCTTATCCCACATTTCCTTTGCATCATTGCAGCCTTCTAGATCATTAAACTATGAATTGGTCAATATAGATGTTATTTCAATCATTGCTGGAATATGTTCTTGCTTTGCCTTTATCTCTTCCATAGTCAATGGATAGGTGCTCGGTGAAACAAAATCATTCTCCAGATAGTATACATCATATTCTCCAACTCCTGATAGATGTAGCTTCATTCTTTTCTGCCATGTAGAGAAACTTGACTTGTTCAGCTTCGGTGCATCTCTCTTATACATCTTTGGATCTTTAACTCAAGTGCCTTTAAATATTTCTTCCGGAGTCCAAAGCTCTGATACCAATTGATAGTTCTGATACTTAATGTAAGTACAGATCTAATAACCAACAAGATAAGAGGGGGGGGGGGGGGTGAATCATAAAAACTTAAACATCCATCAAAACATCAGATTCAACCTCGGTAACATATAATTCAGTAATAAAACCCAAAACTGTCAAACATGCAAACTCAAAAGCATATAAACATCATAAACCTCATAACACCAAATTTAACGTGGAAACTGAAATAGGGAAAAGCCACTGTGGGATTTTGGACCCACTAAGAAATATACTCTTCTAGAGTATGCTCGGTTAAAAGCAAATCCTATTAAAGATTACAAACACATTGCTAGATGTGACCCAGTTAAGCGATTTCCCTCAGATCTGTTAGGATCTTCACCTTGTTAGAAGTGACCTTGTTAAAGGATTTCAAACACTCAATCTGAATGTCACATTGCTAGAGGGTTTTAAAAATAAGACTGTTAAATCCACTCGGTTAAGAGATTTTGTGTCACTTTCACAAAACAACAGTAATAAAAATCTATTTGCAACTTCACATCTAAAATGCTAAAGCAGATTCTTATTTGTTCAATAAAATCTAGACATAGAACTAATCTTGTCCATCTGCTGGGATTCTATACTCTGTTATTCAAATAGGTCTTCAAGCTTCTGTGCTCGGTAATCACTATGTAGCAACCCTGTGCATACACTTGTCCGCATACATTGTTTATCAATAGTTTCCTATTAATAAATAATTAGGTAACTGCATAATCTCCTTGATCACATTTCCCATGATCAATCATAGCCATCAGATCTTCAATCTTGTCCAGGTTCAATGCATCTTTCGATCTGAAAATGTTTTACGCTGCTTTGGAACTTGCATATTAGTCTTGGAACTTGCGATAGGGTATTGCGGTTCAATCTGAGTTGTAGATCTTCATGCCGACTTTCCATTGCCTTAGATTCATTAACAAACTTCATGCACGACATACCAATCATTTAATCAGTTCCAGCTCATCAGCTTCCTTCATTAAATACTGCATGTAAACATTTAATGCATTCTGTTATAGCTCGGTTACAACATGGTAACAACTCGGTGAATACTAAACTTCACTCGGTAGACATTCTGCATTCATTAACCGATACCGATAACCTTAGGGTTTACCAACTAGGTTCCTTAGGGTTTACCGACTAGGTTCTTTGCTTGATAACATAGTATAGTATTAACCTTTACAATTTACAACATACGTATGATGTTAAAACAATCTAAAACATCATGATCTCATCATTGTCTAACTCGGTACTAGTTGCCCATTGAGTACCTTATTCATCCCCTTATTCATCATATTCTTTCTATGTCTTTTACCGACATCTATAAATTCTTCAAATCATACTTCTCAAGATATGGCAACATCATACTGAATTAGAAAATCAATTTCTTGACATCAATGACAAAATAATAATATCAAGATAGTAAAATATCTTTAATCAGTTATATCCATAATCATCAACAACCTTCTCAATATCCTTATGAAATGCCAACAATCTTTCATTGTCTTTTATAATGCAATATTGCCAACACTTGATCTTTAGCTCTATGCAGATCTATGATGATTTTATATAGGATATTTCATGGGAACTGAACTCTAGGTATACCGTCTTGAAAATTATGGGGAAGCATCCCTGTGTGGAAGATTGTGCCCTATTTTAGGTCTTCTTTCACGATTTTTTTAATTGAAAGTATGTTTTGGATAATAGTCATTCGTTATATGAAAAATAAAGTTTACTTATGGTTCTATGTTGTCCCTTGTTTGATCTTGGTATTGTGAGAATCACCAATATCTCAATTTGGTTACAGTGTCAAAATCTTCTTTTAATTATGATGAACTCTTTGCTCATTGAAGCCCTTCTCAATAGAGTCAATAAAATGCATGATGGTTAACTTCTTTGATCCTTTATCATACTTGGTTATAATTAACTTTTCATATGATTCACGGTTACAATATATAAACAATAAGGGCCTTTTAGAGAATTGTTTTATATTTAACTAAATGGGGTACAAAACTATGGGTTGCAATATAAAATATATTTCAAATCTTTGTTTTGCTAAACTCCAAAAAGGGGTTTACAAAATGACATTTCTAATCTCAACTTTTTTTGACGAAATCAAAGGATTTGTTTAATAATTTTTGCAAACTTCCTTTATCACTATGGTTGTTGGGTTTGTTTCTATGAATAAATTGTTTTGTCTTGTGTGGTGGACTTTTTTTCTCTAGTGGTTTTCCAAGGAAATCATCAAACCTCTAAAATTATTGAAATTTCTCATCAGGATGATTTCCATCTTTCTAAAGATCAGGATATCCACCATGTTTGATATCAGCAGGATATTTTGAGCTATACACTTGATTTATTTTAATTAGCTCAAAAAGTATAGAATACATTTTTACCTAAAGATTTTGTTTCTAACATAAATAGATTTATATATTTTTTACTTTAGAGCCTTGTTCACCATTAAAGCTACTAACTTGGAAATAATAATTAATCATGGGGACCTTTTCTCATATAGCCTCCCATAATTGTAACTACTCTAGTCTTATCATTTCCAATGATCGATGGGAAGATTTCTCGTAATTCTTTGATGTCTAAGGAAATCAAAACTGCCTGTTAGTTTTGCGTGTCATTCTATACAATTTTGCAAGAACACCCACGAGAGGAGAATTTATGTATGTTGTAGGTTCAAGCATGCTAGATTTGGTCCTGAGGTCTACAAAACGGTCATATTTATCTGGTCCCCCCACTATTGCCCCAGTTAATGTGTTTGGATTGGAAGAATCTTTGTGAAACCAGTTCATGAAACCTTCAATGCATTTGATCTTCGTTAGTTGTTGATGAATGGAAACTACAGATGCTCCTCTGTGATGTGGTTGCCTTGGGTATTTGGAACCGTATCCTACCATATATGAAATGCCGAGAGGATTCCTTCCTAATAAATAACCAATCTGCAAAGGATATGATTAAGATTCGTTATATTGTATGCTCCAAAATACAAATACAAATACAAATACATGTAGTGTGCTTACTTGTAGCTTTGCGAAGCCCATAACGTCGCTGGGTTTAAAGAGAGTGTTGCCGCATGACAATGTTTGCTTCTTAGCTGATAGTAAATCACTGTATCTTGCCAGCAAAAAAGCAGCACTGGTAACATATTGAGTGTTGGCGCCATCTCTAACATACAGCAAACCTCCTGTGACAAAAGGATTGAATTATAGATATCACTAAGAGAATTTTGAGGGCTATGATTAGAAAAGGAGGAGTAACAAATGATTTACATGGCTGTGACTAGAAAAGGAATCATTGTTCGTGGTATTGGTGAAGAAATAGAGAGCTCACCTGGGGTGGTTTTAACAGAACGAATGGGACTGCCAGGAAGAAGTGAACACACGAAGCGTTCTGCATGACTTCTATAGGCTGAGAATTGAGCTTCCCCTTGGAAATATAACTGGTTGGTGAAGTGCATAAGCTAGCTTTAAGCTAGAAGTATGTTTATATTACATTTTATTTGAAAAATTGCACCAATCAGTCTACGCTTACGTCTGTTAGAAGCACTTGAATTCCAGCATATTTGAGGTCCCAGTTGAATTCATTAACATATGCCTTTAGATCGTCGTGCTGGATAATATAGTTGGAATAATATGGGGATTTCGTAGCTCTGTATAGCCAAGATGCAGCCCAGAGAAGCTCGTCCAGAGATCATATTTACAAGTGCATATGTTAAAAGAAAACCAAATTCTGCTCACAAGAGCATATGCTAAATGAAAACCAAATTCTGCTTACATTGTAGCCTGAAACAGAGCAATAAAATGGACACTCTCCTCCGTAGGTGCCCTTGAATCGATCGGCAAAACTGAAGAGCTGAAGGGAAACATAAATGGGCGGTTAGAAAGAAGATGGATGCATAAGATTTTTCTCAAAATGGATGGATGAAACTTGTTGATTTTGCTGTGTTGGTTAACAGTTAGGTTTTCTATTTTACTTGAGCACCCAAACATACCGATTGAGAACGTTGGAGGAGAAGGTGTGAGTAACGAGGGTTTGTGAATCTGAAAACAATGGAGGAGGCAGCCAAGGCTGCGGCCGTTTCTGCTGCAATTTCTGATCCAGGGGTGTCTTTATCGATCTTGTAAAGAGATCGAGGAGTGTCCATATCTTCTGGACGCTCCCAACAATTATGGTCTGCCAGGGGATCACCCACCTATTTTATGCATCAAGATCAACCTCTTTAGTTTTTCATAATCTTGAAGAATGAATGCTGAATATTTTAGCTTAGATTTCTTTACCTGAACCCATAATTGATCTGGAGTTGCACTAGCCTTGAGAAAGTAGTCAGTTCCCCATCTAATAGCGTCCCTTGCATTCTGAATCTCTCCTGCAGCTTTCAACTCTTTCCCATAATCCAGTGTGCCCTAAGCGAGTGTGGTGATACTGAATGCCATGGGAAGCCCATATTTCACATTATCGCCTGCATCGTAGTAACCCCCAACTAAATCAACCTGCAGTTGAGTTGCACACAACATTTTGTATGGAGTCAATGAAGAAGGATAGTATGATCCACTTCTACTTTTATCTCTAATCAAATTGAATAAGGATCTATCTCTTCTTCTACTTACGTTTTGCAAGTGCCCATCTGTGAGGCCAGAATCTCCTCTCCACTTTACTCGCTGAGATTGTGGGAGTTTACCAGATCGTTGGGCTTCCAGGAAGAGAATAGACTTCGACAGGGCTGCTCTGTAATCGAATTCTCCACGAACCACCTGCCCTCCACAACAAAACAGCAACAAGACCACTGACAAAAGCGCTTCCATTGCCTTGGCCATATGGACTCGCTGCTTTCTTTGATATGCAATTTAGAATTGTGCGCTAAATCTATGTTCTCTCGGATGAGACTGCACCTTTTACTCATGAGATAAAGCTAGCAATGGAACAGGGCAACACGATACCTTTATTTATTTATCACGAGAACTGTGTATGAGTTTCTGTTGCTGAGTCATGCATGGGAACTGCAAGATTTAGAGCATGGAACACCACAAAAATAAACAATTAGTATGAGAAAACAGGTATTTGCCTTATATCATTTGTCTTTCATTCGATTGTTGTTCACAAGAATTATACGCTTCACAAGAATTATACACGTTTTACCTTTTGATTTGTTGACAAGATTATAAGTTTTACCTTTTGTTTTGAATTGCATTATTTTCCGTAAGCTACCATTAGTATCCTTGATATTGATTCCCTGAGCGAAATAGGTAGTAATTATCTGCGTTGATTGATGAATAGTAAGGGAGAATGAGATTATAATTACAGGCTTAAGGCAGGTAAATGTTTGATGTTTGTAGTTTGATTAATTTAAGATATAATACTATTATTCAAATTCTGGTCGTAAGATTAATACTTTAATATAATATGCATGTGTAATAAATACTTCTTGTATTATATATTTGTTTCAAGTATTGGACAAAATTTTTGGTTTTCAATATGTTATAATATAAACACATCATGCACAGGAAATAAACATATGTATTATAAAAGATGAAAGTTGCATTTGACAAAATGCATTGTCACCGGATTAAAATGTCTTTCAACCTAAAAGCAATGATTCCACCTAATATACCACAATTAATAAGATTACAAATATCTTTGGCTTTCACTTCGACGACAAAATCTATCCCAATGACCTTCGTAGAATTGCCATAAACCAAAACTAAATTAATATACAAATTTTGAAGATTGAGTTGGAAAAACATCATGCCTAGACAAAATTGCATTTACCAAAAATCCCACCATCCTACATAAAATAAAATAACAAATTATAGTCTTAGAGGGAATTATTTCCACAAACGACACACAATCTCACTGTGAAAAACCCTGCATATAGATCGGAGATTAGACTTTTCTCTCCTAAACATAACAATAAATAGAATAACAAAGGTTCTGCTAGCTAAAGAAGCAAATACAATCACTCATTGCTATAGATAAGACAAAAAAGTTGTCGATTTTCTTCGTATTGATTAACATGAATATATAAGCATTGGTCGCGAGATTGATTTCTAGCCAAACCTACACGGGATGTACAACTATTAAATCGCCCCTAGGAAACACCCATCATTATGACATATGCATATGGAGGGACAAGGTTACTTGCATCACCTCAATTATGATTTTATGTTGAGACATTACTTCTATTAATGGCACATGATTCAGGAGGCTTCTCTAAGAGATTACACCTATTATTCTTTCCTTGCCTTCTTGACTCAAATTCTCACTTTCTTGCCCTTGGCAATCCAAAGGATGGACCTGATTGTATAGCTGGGTTGTATTCTCAAGTAAATGTCTTTTGTAGGAGAAGATGAATGAAACAAGGATGAGAAGGGTCTTCTTCTTCTAGGTTGCCAATGTTCTAGAGGCCATACAAGAAGTTTTGGGTCTTAACTTCATCTAAGTAACGACAAGGCATCAAGTTAGTACAAATATTTCTTCTACAATTGTTAGCAACATTCTTATTATCATAGAAGACAAGGAAATGGCAAAGGCATTAGGGAAGTTTTATGTCTGGTACAAATTTAGAGTCAAGTTTAATAAAAAAATTGTTAAATCAACTCCTATCAAAATTTCCTTAATCCCATTCACATGCTCGGAGTTTAGGGGCATTTCTTGGACATCGGTCTGGTCTGTAGTATCGAGGCCCAATTGTTGGCTCTCTTCAAGGTGGTGGCATTTCAAGGATTCACTAAGAGTGTGATAGAATCATATAATGCTACCATGGATTTTATGACACTCGGCACTAAAAAAAAATCATATCCTTAGAAGGAACAATAAACATGGCGAATGCTACACAAGCCATAATGTTCTTGTACATAAATATTGGTCTAGTAAAATACAAAGATGGTTCTTAAAATTGTCAATCCGTAGTGTTTGGTAGTTTTACTTGTTTAAATGCTAGAATTTTTTTTGGAATATACTTGCATGGGTGACCTATGTAGAATGCGTTTTGTTTTCATAACCATCTATATCAAAGATTTCTATATAAGTTTGCCAGTCTCTTTAGAAGTTGAAAATCGCAATTCATCATAAGATATATATGTGAATTGGTTGAATGAGAATAACTTCCAATCATGTAAAGCTAGTCTTCCTTACAAACAGTCATGACTTGATTTTTGATGCAATTTCTCAAAATAAATAAAATGAGAGAGGGTCCTTAGCCCTCTCTCGATTAATAAAAAATGAAACAAAATAAAATATAAAATATTTTCACTAATTTAAAGTTTGGAGTGAGAGCCTTGCGTTTACTGCCCAACAGGTCTCAATAGTTAGAATGTGACTGCTTTGTAGAAAGTATGAGTTTTCATTGAACTAGGTTGTGTTACAAAATCAATCAGAAGATAATAAGCTTTTTGTGGGAGTAATTTTTTTTTAAAGTTAGAGATCTTTATTTACCTAGTAAAGCCGATACCAAGAGAGATTAAGTTGTTGCCTAATGCACAAAGACACAGGGGTTCTAACCTCAACAAGATATGATCTTGGATCATCTATAACAAAACAAGGTTGCTTGAACAACTGATTTTAACACATTTATGATAAACATAATGCTAGTATCATTAAAGTTAGAGGTTTGAAAACTAAAATTTTAACCAAAATCAAAGCCCCAAAAGTACTTTCTCTATAAAAAAGGAAAAACTAAAACTTTTAATCTAACAAAAGTAAATGGAGAACAATTTAAGCACAACAATACTCCAAATATGTGTGCATCACTCTACGTCTGACATACAAAATTCAAAAGAAACTCTCCAACAAATTTTCTATCTAGACCATCTAAAATCAACAAATAAATTGGTAAGTCTCTCAGTCCCAGTCACAACATAAAAAAAGCAAAAAACAATAAATGCAAGATAGAAGAGAAGCATGCGAGAAATAATTACTGTAGAGTCAATATTTCTGCAGTCCTTTAAAGGAAAATATTGGTTGCAAGGTAAGGTTTGTTTTCAGATGTGGGTCAAGGAGTGTTTCAACTCCTTGAAAGTTGTTTTCCAGATAAAATTAAAAAAATTTATGACTTGTGTACAGAGCGAATTACCTCAAGGTTCTACATAGTTTGTCATGTTGTGAATGATGCTAATGAGAAAAAATGGACAAAGCTTGTAAGAAAATTTTATAAAACTGTATCACGACAAAACAATTTAAAATTAGGCCAACCAAAACATATATTCCTATAACAACCACTTCAATCTATTCACAACAAATTAAATTTAAAAATATTGGGGGTTCTAGAGCTACATGCTCTAGAGATGGAATAAGTTAGAAGTTAGGTTGTATGCAGTGGAGATAAGGATAAAATATATTGTAGGCAGTGGAGAAACACAAAGTGAAAGATTTAAGAATGAAAATTCTAGTGTGAGTAATTACACCCTAGCAAGAACTTTCCCAAAAATAATAGAGAGATGTAAAATAAATTAACATCTTAGATTAGGATTTTAATTTGATTTACATATTCTTCTTTCAAATTGTTTATATTTGTTGTTTTCTAACTTTAATGCTTACAATTAGAGCTGAGTGAAACTCGTATACACAATTTTGTTTTGTAGAAATATTGGACTAGCTCAGTATACATTGAATTCAGGAGCAATTAATATCAATTCTCCAATTCATGGTCAAACAAATTTATCACTTGAGTTTTCAAAGGAAGCATTACAAAGAAACACATATGATAATGTTGTTTTATCTTTGTTGAGCATATTTGTGGCACTGACTTTAGTTATACGTGGAAAAGGGCACAAAACTAGATCAATTTTGCACTTGTCTCAAGTTCAAATAGGTCAATAATTGCACGAAATTTCTTCTCATCTCATTAATATAGTTTTGCTAGATGGAAATGTCAGAGATTTCACTTTTGTGATTTGTGAATGGAGTATGGGTATATCAATCTATGTTGTGAAGAATCGACTTAGGTAATGGGAAATTTCTTCAATTAATACTCAATTTAATTATTACTTTTTTTAATAAAAAAAATTAAGCCTATAATTTTAAAAAATTTTATATATATTAAAAACTCGTTATTTTAAACCATCTGATTTAGATTTTAAATGATTAATATATGTTTATATGTATTTGTTTAGATATACATTTTTTATGTTTATAGTATTCAACAAATTGTAAATAAATTATTTTCAACTTTTTTGGTGAATTATAATTTTCTCCAATTTAATTTAATTTAATATTTTTGGTGAAGGAGATATGTTAATTCATTTATACTTAGCATTAGTACTCAAGTATATTTTTGTCTCTCTTTGTAATTTAAATTGATATCTCTTGACATATTTAACATAGATATTTTGAAATATAGGTATGGTAGTTACAAGTATAAAGAGAGATGTAAAATAAGTTAGCATACACGTCTTTAAAGAAAGTTATGTAAAACATATACTAAAGTTTAATTAAATTTGTATTTATTAGTCTATGTATGTATATACAAATATAGAAAAAGACTAAAGTTTTCTATCAACTTTTCACTTTATGTTTACATTAATAATAATGCCTTGAAAAATAAAAACCATGTCCAATGTTTGCTAGGCGGTGGAGATAATATTTCTTCGAAAGGCCAAAACCTAAATTTCTCATTGGACCATACAAAATTTCTCTTGAGGAAAAAATAACATTTGATTTGTAAAATTTGGTGAATAATGGGTTAATGGTAGAGGAGGCAAGATAAAAATTAATGCGATTGTGGATGCATGAAATGTTAATGTTGCCTCAACTATATGATCTATTTTTGATTTTATAATTTTTCCGAGTAGATGAGCAACATGCAAGGATATGGAAAGGGTATGTGTTGGTAGGATATGCCTCTCCATTATTTCAAATTTAAGTCACTTTTTCAATTTCCATCATATTGGAATCTACACGCAACCCTTTAACAGTGGCTACGTTATATTGTAGAGTGCATGCAAGTTCAAGCGCTAGTTGAGTATTAAACTCTCCTAATTTCTAGAAATAGTCAAGTGACCCTGCATTTACTAACTCATCTCTACAATTGTGGGCATGGTTGAGCAGGGTGTGAACCAAAGGTTATTTCCTTATAGGATCTCCACCCATCTATCAATTTGCAAATTTTGGTAATAAGATAACTTCTCCTAAAAATTCCACGCTAAATTCCTTGCACTAGACGCTCCCTTACCCAACTTTGCTTTCTGGTTTAGTCAAAATCAACACTTGTCTAAATTCTATATTTGGTGTTTGTTTCCAATTCTTTCAAAATACTCAACAATGTATAAAGTGGAGAAAATAAAATGGCGTAAATTGAGAAGCCAAAATTCAAAAAATATATTTTGATATTAATAAGGAGTGAGGAATAATTATGCTAGAAAATTTGTGTATCTTGCTGTTTTTTCACAACCAAAAAATTATCATTCAAAATGAATCGAACAATTGGTAAAAAAGTTGGCATGCAAACTAATGATTGGCATAAATAGTTGTGACAAGGCTCACCCCCAACTTAAGGTAAGCTAAGTGTCCACATGTGCGATATGATAGGGTCAAGTACATTAATTGGGGAAGAGCATGGAGAATCTCTAGTAATAAATCATTAAAAAAAAAATTAAATAGTTATCATAATTGATGAACAATGGGAAAATGAAAAGTTGGAGTCTCATTATATTAGATATTTGTTCTAGATAGACTTACTTGAGAACACTATCTACTTTTGATATGCTTTCTTCCCGTGTGCTATCTTGTATGGTCATCACATGTCTCTATCCTAGATAGAACAGTTTCTATTCTAGATGAAAACAAATCTTTCAATATAAATGTACATCTCATTAAGCTAAATCCTCCATTAAATTAATACATTAAGCTATTTATTTAAATATTTCTGTTCTCTCATTATTGTCTCAGTTTGACTATACATGTGCTTGACTTATGTGACTTTCTAATATTAGTGATATATTCAAAGGTTCCAGCCAATCTCACAAAAAATAATTTTCACTTTTAAATATGCATTGCCAAGTGTAAGCTGGTCAAAGATGAATGGAATATTATAAATGAAAAATAAATATGGGAAAATGGAATTAAGAGGGAAAAGGTGTTTAGAATAGGCTGGTCAGCAATGGCTAATGTAGGAAATTTTAGTAGTTGAAATAATGGATTTGTTATGTAGGGCAAGAGCTTAAAAAAAATGAAAATTCAATATGGTGTTAAGGAGTAAATAACGCAAGGCTAAGAGTGAACTGAGTTGAATTTAAGGGAATGAGTCACATGGAAGTGATTGCGGATTCATTATTGATTGTCTGCAACAGTTGCATCTTTGATGAATTATTACTTGACATGATTACTAATTTGTTCCGGGAAATAATCTGGTCTAGCATTTTCTATTTTTTATAGAATAATACGCTTACACTAAAACGATCATGGAGAGGTTGGTCTAAAACTTTGTCTCCCCACTGAAAAAATTGCAAGGACTCTAGTTAAAATTTTCTATCCTTAGTTCAAGATACCTCTCTACAGTCTCCCTTTTGATAAAAGAGACTTTACATCTATATTGATACACAACACTAAAGGAATGCTTCAAAGCTATATTAGATATATAGTGATTTTAAAATCATAAATTTAGAAAATAGCCCACGTTAGACATATGGTTAAATTTTAAAGTTGAGGTTGTGTTCTCCATGTACACATGGGGAGAACATTTCTCATTCTCTCATTTTTCCTCCCCTTCATTAGAACTTGGAATCAACCCTACCTTTTCTCTCTTAGGGATATTAAGGACACCTTGCCTTTTGAGCCCCTTGATCTTAAGATCTATGATGGTTGTATCTAAGATATGTCTTGGAAAATTGAATCTAAGTCTATTATCTTGGAAATTATGGGGACTCGTCCTTTTGTGAAAGATTTTTCATTTCATTCCAAAAGAATTTGGTTAAACATCAAGACTCTAATGGTTACGTACTTGATTGTGCCCTCTGTTTGGTCATCTTCCACTATTTTGTTAATTGCAAGTATGTTTTAGATAATGGTAATTGGTTTTATGGAAAATAAAGTTGTCTTATGGCTCTATATTCTTCTCTCTTTGATCTTGCTATCATGAGAATCACTAATATCTATTAGAAATCTACTTGATTGTCCCAAAAATTTTGAACTAGTGCTTGGATTGTGTTGGAAATGGAGATTTGTCAACTTAGTGTCTTGATTTATAACTTGCAATCAGATTTGTTATCAAACGACAAACATATAATACAAAAAGTTATAAAGACAATTCCAATCATAATCGTAATAATCATAAACACATGTGATTTTTCTTTGAGGATTTACGCAATGACTCACCCATGCTATGAAGCCCACGAGAGATCATATAAGGTGCTTTGAGCCTATCCATCAAGTATATGTATATGTATGCATATATATGTATATGTATGTATATATGTATAGATATATGTATATATGCACACACACAGATATATGCATGTATGTATATATATGTATATGTATATATATATATATATATATATATGTATATGTATGTATATATATATGTATATGTATATATGTATGTATATATATATATGTATGTATATATATGTATGTATATATATATATATGTATGTATATATATGTATGTATATATATATGTATGTATATATATATATATATGTATATATGTATGTATATATATATGTATATATGTATGTATATATATATATATTTAAATGTATCTATGTATGTATACACACACACACACACACATATATATACATATAGACATACACATATATACATTTATATACATATGCATATACATATACATATACACATATGTACATATATATATACATATGCATATATATGTATATATGTATGTATATATACACATATACATATATACACATATACATATATATATACATATACATATACATATACATATACATATACATATACATATACATATACATATACATATACATACAGACATACATACATATCAATGGGTGTGTGTATGTATACATATACATATACATATACATATACATATACATATACATATACATATACATATACATATATGTATGTATATATGTATGTATGTATATGTATGTATGTATGTATGTATGTATGTATGTATGTATGCATGCATGTATGTATGTATTTATGTATCAGAATTCATTTATTATTCAAATTAAGTAATGATTTTATGTAGTTCAGTTAAGTTATTTGTAGTCTACATAGACTCTCCATTTACCACCTTTTTTTGGGAAATATTACAAGTGGTGAAATTCACTCACTATCAAAGATAGGATAAATAAATCTTTCATTTTAAACAATATTTGTAGTTTTGTCTTACCTATTTCCTTAGTTGTGGGATTCATCCTTCTCTTGGGTTGCCTCATTGCCCTACATAGTCTTCCTTTATGTATATTTTGTGAGTACATATATTTGGATTAAGTCCTTTCATACTAATATAATCCCGAGCAAAAGTATCTTTATGTTCTTGTAACAAAGAAACTAATTGCATCTACTTTTTCTTATTCAACCTAATGTTAATATTAATTAAGGTGCCTTATGGTAGTACTCAAGAATATTATATATGTGGTAGGAACTGGTGAAGTAGTTGTAAAGTTGATAAGTAGCTATCAAATGAGGCTATATGAAGCAATGAATACAAAATATAGGAACTGCATGTCAAATATGACAACATTTTTCATATGTATTATAATCATTTTGGATCATACGGTCCAAGACTCTATCTTTATCTTGTCTTTACAAGATTGGATCTCTTGCTATCATCATGAGTTCTTGTAGACTATCTCCCTCATTTTCTACAAGGTTTGGCCACATGACCCGATCACTCTCTTGGCGAGGCTAGGCTAGAGGATATAAGATTGGTTTCTTAGTGACATTCCTATTTGAGATAACCATTTTCCCTGATGTGCACCCTATTAAATCATCTATTGATGCAATCATGGGTCTCCCTAGGATGAGCATACACCCCCAAGGTTAGTCGTTAGCTACAAGATGATAAATCTATAGGATACTCCCAAAAGTGTAGTGTTATGAATAGATCTTCCACAACCCCCCCAGGCTTCACAACTGAACTATCAAAAAGATGGAGAACTATGGGTGTATGCGTCAAGTATGATAAATACAAGTTCTACATGGTCTCTCTAGTCATCACATTGATAGCTGCCCCTAGGTCAATGAGAGTGTTCAAAATAAGCAGTCCATTAATTGTGATATTAACCATAAGGCTTCCAGGGTTTGTGTATTTGAGATTAGTGTATGTTGAGGCATACTTGGTCTTTGATTCCATGGTTTTCAATAATAAAGCTAGAAAACTTAGCCATATTCATCTTCTAGAGTCTTGAAATTTAGGTTTGATGCAGGAGCATCCTCAATCTATGAGCAATCTTGCATCAACCAAAAATATTTCCTTTCAGTTTAGTTCTTGTTAAGTTTTGTGTGCAATTTTATGTGCTCCTATCGATATGTGCCGGTATGTTGGCATGTTTGGCATAACTGATGCAAATGGGTTGATGACTGTATCGGTAGAGGAATGATGATGACATGATCATTTTTTAGTGTAATCATTGATGGCAACCTATGTCAATTAATGTTTGATGATATTTAGAGATGAACTTTGATGTCTGACTTATTGGATAAGTAATTTAGTCTACTGGATTTAGAATTTGTAACTTTGACAGGGTTTTACCGACATGACTGAGAATTAGGACTTCAACCGGTAAAAGAAAAGATTTTGATTTTGATTTTGTGTATGTGACTAGAACCACATCCTATGTTTATTACCAAAAGGCATATTTTGAAATTATGATGCAGTTTTGCTAGGGTTTTAATAAGGTTTTAGGACTGGTGATGAATTCACTCAACCAATAATGATTTTTGATTTTATAGTGATTGGTGGCGAATATACATGAAGGAGATAACACGACACAACCCACGTAAATGTTGTAATGTGTTTTGGTGCGGAAGATGGTAGAATTTCCTGGGAATGTGAAAAGTGCTTATCAGAATGTTCTAAGGGTTTGACTTCTGTACAGATTGGATTTTTGTGATGGGTTATGAATAATCATCAGTTGATATTACATTGTAATTTATTGTAGTTATCTGTATTTTAAATTCAACATGTAATTAGGTTTTACATCCGACTTAGTTGTTATGGCTATTTAGGGCGACACAACTGATGTTTTATGTGTTGGTGGAATTTGGAGAATGAGTTAAGCTGTCATAGAGAAGATAGAGATGTGCCTAAATGTTGCAGATTCTGAAGCAAAATTGGATCTAATTTAGCAAACTAAAAGTTTAAAGTTACAGATCATTTTTCAATGTTGTTCCCTAACAATTAAAGTAGCATAAATCCCTTAACCATGTAGGTCCTGATAGGCCTTTTTCATCTAAGTCTCCTAACAGAGAATCTCACAAAAGAGTGTTTAAATTCTCTAACCAGGTTGATCCTAACAGATCATCAACCTCCTAGCTAGAGTTATAGGCAAATCCCTTAACCAGGTGACTCCTAATAGGGTCTGCTCCTAACTAGGCGTATTGTAAGCTCTTAACCGGGCTAAGCTCCTAACATGGACTACTTTAAAAGAGTACAAATGATTGTGGGTACCAATTCCCACCATGATTTTTGTATTTGGCTTTCCACATCAAAAATCTTGGTGTTTATGTGTGGAATGTCTTTTTATGATGTTTATATTTACATGCATTTTTTCTGAGATACCGGTTATGATATTGATAATTATGATATATGGTTTTAGCAAATCTAATTAAAAGGTTATTAGATCTGATTTTAGAAGTGAAGATATCTTTTAGGAAATTTTAGATCTGATTTGAGCTGGATTTGAGTTTAAAGTTTAAGTTATTGTTAATACTGATTCACCCCCCTCTCAATATTAATCACATCTTCATAAGATTAACAATTGGTATCAAAGATTTGGTCCTCTGTGTGTAGAAACGCTTAACCACTTGAGTAAATATTTAGAGGAAGAGAAAATGATGAAGATAGATGGTCCGAAATTCAACAAGGATAAGTACAAGATCTGGAAAGACAGAATGAAGATATATCTTCGTTCTCAATACTAGAAACATGTTGAAACAACATATGTGGCTTCTACTACTGCTTCCTTGACATCGGATGAACTTAAAGATCAAGAGGAGAACATGCAATCCGTTGAAGCTATTGTAAGTACTTAATCCAATTCTGAATATATTGATGTTCAAGAATTGGAAACCGCACATGAGGTTTGGGAAACATTAGAAACAATTCATGGAGGAGATGAGCATGTACAAAGAGCAAAAGAGGTAAACTTGAGAGGAAAATTTGATGATATGAAAATGGAAGGAGAAAATATTGCACAGTATGGTGAGAGAATGAAAGAAGTTGTTGGCGGTATAAAAGGTGTTGGTGGTAAAATTGATGATTATGTGGTGGTAATTAAAATGCTAAGAACTCTCCAACCTCAGTATGCTATTAGAGAATCAACAATCCAAGAACTGAGATCCATTTCAAAGGATAAGGTAACTGTTGGCTTTTTGATAAGCTAACAGCCTTTGAGCTAAATAGTTTTGTTAATAGTGTGGTAAAATCTACTAAATCTTCTTTTAAAGCTTCTGTTACTGGTCCATCTCCTAGAAAAGGAAATAATGCATGTCTAAGTCATGAGTGCAGATCTAGTCATGGAGGTAACCAGGAGAGTGAAGATAGTGAAGATCAAGTAATGTAACTTGAAGCACTGCTAGCCAAGATATTTCCATGAGGCATCGGTAAGTATAAAGGAAAGCTACCTTTAAAGAGTTTCTCTTGTAGTAAGATTGGTCATATTTCTGCTAACTTCCCTAACACCGATAAGAAAGATAAGTTCAAGAAATTTAAAGGAAAAGGCATAAAACACTGTTATGTTGCAGTGGATGAAGGGGTGACTGATGAAGAATTTGAAGATGATGATGACAATGAAGAGATTGTGTTTCTAGCTATAGAGGAGGAATTGTCTGATGAGAAGGCACTGGTTTCTCATGTAAATTCTTAACTTTTAATGAATTTGATGGAGGTGTTGTTAGATTTGGAAAGGACTCTCCTTGCATGGTGAAAGGTAAAGGTTCTAATTCTTTGAATGGTAAAAATAATATTGATGATGTATTTTGGGTTGATTGTATGAAACATAATCTGTTAAGTGCTAGACAACTCAATGATAAAGGTTATTTTCTTTAGTTTAATGGTGGAATCTGCAGGATTCTTGGAGGAAATGGTGAACTGATTGCTACCAGAAAATAAACAAGAGGTGACTTATTTCATTTAAATGCTAATATCTCTAGTTGTCTAGTTGTAAAAATGGAAGATAGTTGGTTATGGCGCAAGAGTTGTTGTCATATGAATCACTTGGTGAAGGTTAAAGCATGTCTAGTGTTGTGAGAGGATTACCACATATTGTTAAACCAAATAATGTGATATGTAAAGACTGTCAAATTGCTAAGAAGGCCTCTATTTCATTTAAGGGAAAGAAGTGTTCATCTAAAAATATTTTGTATTTGGTTCATATTGATCTCTGTGGTCCTATGAGAACAAAAATCAACTTTGGTGATAGATATTTCATGCTTTTTATTGATCATTATTCTAAGATGATGTGGGTTACATTCCTAAAGGAGAAATCTAAAGCCTTTAGTAAAATTAAATCAATTAAAGTTATAGCTGAGATTGAGACCGGTAAAAACTTGAAATGTTTAAGATCTGATCGAGGAGGAGAATTCACATCTAATGAATTTTTTAGTATTGTGATGAACATGATATCAAGAGACATATGTCTTCTCCAAGGACACCACAACAAAATGGTGTAGAAGAAAGGCTGAACATAAAAATTGTTGGTGCTGCTAGAACATTGCTAATACAAGGGAATATGCCTAAGATGTTTTGGAGAGAAGCGGTTAGTGCTGCATTCTACACACTATACTAGATACTTATAAAGGAATGCAATAATAAGACACTTTATGAGCTATGGTATGGTAAAACTCCTTGTGTTTGTTATTTCAAAGTATTTGGAAGTTAATTTTTAATCAAAAATGATAACTACTGGAAAGTTTGATGCAAAATCTGATGAAGGAATATTTGTTGGTTATTTTCTAAGAGAAAAGCATATAAATGCTATAACAAGAGAACTAAGAAAATTGTTGAAAGTGTTAATGTAAAGGTGGATGATTTGTCAAGTAAATATGAAGGATCCAGTAGGTCTGAACCTAGAAAAGATGATAATGAAGAAAGATGGGTGACCTTTGAACCAAAAGCACAGAATAATGATCAAGCAAAAAATGCAGTATTAGGTGCTCAACCAGTAAGCAAGAACAGTGATGAAGGAAGTAGTGAATTGACTAGTGAAGTATATGAGCATTGATTTTGATGTTCCTTGGTGCCTGGCTCACCTTTCCCTTTGATCTACGCTTCATCGTTTGTATTTTCTGAAGGAATTTCTTTACCAGAAGCCGACCTTGTTGTTTTTACATGTTAGGTCCTGTTCTTCGACATTTGATCCTTTTTTGGGCCGACCGGATCCCTTTGGATTGTATAAATCATTGTAATTGAGCATTAGATTTAAGACAAGTAGAGATTAGCTAAGAATGAATATAGAACATAGAAGATAGATTTGAAGATTTGAGGTCCACGTTGTGACTTGTTATGTGGTTAAGCATGTTTTAGTAGGCCAGTGAGATAGTTTTTATAACCTGGTTGCTATCGGTTGATTGTAAATAGTTTTTAGGATATAAATCCTTCAATTCTACATTGCCTCCATCATATCCTTGTGTTTCCGTTGTGTTTACTCTTGTTGACTAGCCTTGATAGATCTCTGGATGAAAACAATATACTCCGCTTGAATAAAAAAATTCTTTTCCTTTGATCCAATGCACTGTATCATGGTTGCATTCATACTTGTTGCTTCTCTTCTTGCAAACTTATGGCCTTTTGAATTTTTTTTCATATTTCTAATTTTGTCACTATCTTTTCACTTCTTATTGTGTGTCTATTATTGACTCATGGTCGCAATTGATCTTTTGTCATCCTTATAACTGGGCTACCTCTATGGTTGTCTCAGCAAGTAAGAAATTTTTTGAGATAAATACAACTTGCATTATTAAAAGCTTCCAAATTATTTTGCTTCTTGAGATTTGATGCAAACTTGACAGTAGAATATCCCCAGGGTTGTAATCCTCCTAATCATTGATATTTGCATGCATAATTGAACCCCATAGCCCATAATTCTATTATTAGGCACTTACATTAAATGGTCAATTTAAATGTAAATCAAAATTGAGGAATATTTCTTCTTACTTTTAAAGACCAATAATACTTCTTATGCACAGTTCAATATAATTCACTATCAATCTCCAAATTCTCATAGTTCTCATTGAGAGAGGATATCATTATGGTGGCAAAATATTTGAAGTGGTATAAGTCACACCTATTAAAATTTTCTATTTATAAATAATTAATCTTTAATATTTAATAAGTCCATGGAATGCTGCCGTATATTCAATGTGTCCATGGAATGCCATCGAGGGCTCTGTAATATGCACTAGAACTCGGTCGTTCCATGGCATGTACTCTCAATGAATTTGCCTACACCCTTCACAAGAGCCATTCTCCATATTGCTGTACACTGAGATGCTTCAAAATTCAAAAAGTTAGAAAACTTTCGCTAAAAACTGTGTATATAAAAACAGGCAAGTTTCCGTTTATAAACAAAACCTAAAATCTCGTAACACAATAATTATTCGATCTTTAAAAATCTAGGTTGAGATTTCTTGCATTAACATGTGACAGTAATGCAGCCGAGAGGATGTGTGAGAGCCAAAATCTGCTTTACCCCGTGTGAAATGACACCGTGAAAATCTTAGAGTACTCGCACTTATCTTCCATTCATACCATCTGCAAGCTACATTTAAATGCATATATGCAAGTGTCCTTTCAGTCATCCTATCCGCAGCTTCAGGTTAAATGCATACATGCGAGTATTTTTTAAGATATAATTTGTAATTTAAATGCCGTACTTTCCTTTTGTACCAATTCAAGCAATTCGAGGTATGAAGACAGTTTGATGGGAGATGCAACTGACTCAATTGAAATGCCATCACAACCATTATTTGCTAATTTGTCAGCTACAGAATTGCCTTCCCTTAATGTGTGGCTGACAATGTAATATGAAAATGTGTCAATTAAATCCAAAATATGCTTCAAAACATACGATAGGTGCTAAGTCTTAGATCTTTTCGAGGTAACTACATTGATTATAACTAATGAATCCCCTTCTAAATGTATGTTGGAGAGACCGCATTTCCTTGCTAACACCAGGCCAGCTAGTAAGGAATTTGGCTCTACCAAGTTATTGGTAGTCGAAGGGATAGGAGATGCTTGGAAAGCACACATTTTGCCAAGTTGATCTCGAATGCAAACTCCAATTCCCGACTTCCCTGTGTTTACATGGGAAGAGCCATCGAAGTTGATCTTAAAGAAATTAGGTGTAGGGGGTAACCATTTTATGGAAGACCTATCTCTAACATGAGCTGAAGACCAATTCAGAGGAATCCCTATTCACATAATAATACCATTCCATGATTTTACAATTACCTTGTCCCACTGGGTGAATGACTGAATGTCCTTGGAATTAGTGAGAGAAGAATTTATAATTTCTGCAATCGAATTTTCTAACTTGACCAAAATTTGATCCAAAGAAGATGATGCTTTTCTAAAAATTATTTTATTCCTCTCCCACCAGATGGCCCAAATGATGAGAGCAGGAGCACATTTCCAAATGCCTGAGAAATTTGATGATAAAAATAAAAGAGGCCAAGAGTTAAACATATCCCAAAGTGATTCGGGAAGGGCACCATAACTTGGAGTTTATTCATGATGAAGAACCAACATTGGGAGGCAAAAGTGCAATGTAAAAATAAGTGATCAACTGATTCTTCTCCTAAGTCACAAAGCACACAATTAAAAGCTTGTGAAATTTACCCAATTTTACTAGTCTATTTGGTGTTAGGATTCTTTTGTTCAACGTTAACCATGCAAAACAACCTACTTTTGGCAGTTCACAATATCATTTCAATAGAATGAGTATGTCCGACTACAAACCGTTCCGCTACAACCCTGTTGTATGGCTTTGTAACCTTCTTTAATTGAATATTGCCCTGATTTAGAAGCTGCCCAAATTAACACATCTTTCCTATTAGACATGAGAACTGTCCTATTCAATAAGATAGCTGCCAAGGAAGAAGATTGCTGAGTGGATATTGGGAGAAGAGTTGGGTCTTTCCAAATTATTTTACCTAAAAATATTTCTAAAGCGGACACATAGTCACTCAATTTTGTACCCCAATGAGCTATAGCTATATTCATAATATCTTCCATGTTATCCATTTGAGCAATTGGAGGATGCCCACACCATGAGTCTATCCAAAAGTTAGCACTAAAACCATTATTGACTTCCCATGAAACATACTTAGTTACTAGATTTCTTGAATGCATCATAAAATTACAAATAGGCGACCCTTTTGGAGTATCCAAAATTGTCAAAACTCTAGATGGTTGATTGTTGTCCAAATATTTTTTGTTCTCTCATTAATTTCTCAATTTGACTATACACTTGCTTGACTTGTGTGGCTTGATAATACTAGCAATATATTCAAAGGTTCTAGCCAATTTAAAAGTAAAATAAAATTTACCTTTAAATATAGAACAACAAGTGCAAGTTGGTCAATGATGAGTGCAATATTATGAATTCAAATTAGATTAGTAAAATTGGTGTTGAGAGGTAAAATTTGTTGAGTATAGTGTGTTCTTCAATAATGGCCAATGGACAAAATTTTAGTCATTCGAATAATGGATTTGTTATGTTGGGAAAGACCTCAAAACAATCACTCTCTAGTTCTAAGCTTCTACCCTTAGCTCAAGATACCTCTCCAGTCCCCCTTTTGATGAAATATCATTTTCACCTAAATGGTACACTAAACTAAAAATGTGCTTCCAAGCCTTATAAGATCTGTAGTAGTTTTCAAAAGTCCCAAATTTAAAAAATATGCCATGTCAGACATATGGTTAAATTGTTCAGTTGAGGTTGTGTGTCCTTCTTGTATGTGTGGGGAGAACATCTCTCATTCTCTCAAATTTCATCTCTTTCATTAGAACTAGGATTCAACCCTATTTTTCTCTCCTAGGGATGTTGATGACACATTTCCTTTTAAGCCTCTTGATGATAGTTCTGATACTTAATATAAGTACAGATCCAATAACCAACAAGATGAGAGGGGGGGGGGGGTGAATCATACAAACTTAAACATCCATAAAAACATCAGATTCAACCTCAGTAACATATACTTCAGTAATAAAACCCAAAACTGTCAAACATACAAACTCAAAAGCATATAAACATCATAAACCTCATAACACTAGATTTAACATGGAAACCCAAATAGGGTAAAACCACTGTGGGATTTCCGACCCACTAAGAAATATACTCTTCTAGAGTATGCTCGGTTAAAAGCAAATCCTGTTAAAGATTACAAACACATTGCTAGATGTGACCCGGTTAAGGGATTTCCCTCAGATCTTTTAGGATCTTCACCTTGTTAGAAGTGACCTTGTTAAAGGATTTCAAACGCTCAATCTGAATGTCACATTGTTAGAGGGTTTTACAAATAAGACTGTTAAGTCCACTCGGTTAAGAGATTTTCTGTCACTTTCACAAAACAAGAGTAATAAAAATCTATCTGCAACTTCACATCTAAAAAGCTAAAGAAGATTCTTATTTGTTCAATACAATCTAGACATAGAACTAATCTTGTCCATCTGCTGGGCTTCTATGCTCTGTTATTCAAACACGTCTTCAAGCTTCTATGCTCGGTAATCACTATGTAGCAACCCATTGCATACATTTGCCCGCATACATTGTTTATCAACAGTTTCCTATTTATAAAAAATTAGGTAACCGCATAATCTCCTTGATCACATTTCCCATGATCAATCATAGCCATCATATCTTCAATCTTGTCCAGGTTCAATGGATCTTTCGATCTGAAATTGTTTTAACCCACCTTGGAACTTGTATATTAGTCTTGGAACTTGTGCCAGTATATTGCGGTTCAATCTGAGCTGTAGATCTTCATGCTGACTTTCAATTGCCTTAGATTCATTAACAAACTTAATTCATGGCATACCAATCATTTAATCAGTTCCAGCTCATCAGCTTCCTTCATTAAATGCCACATGTAGACATTTAATGCATTCTGTTATAGCTCGGTTACAACTCGGTAACAACTCGATGAATACTAAACTTCACTCGGTAGACATTCCGCCTTCATTAACTGATACCGATAACCTTAGGGTTTACCGACTAGGTTCCTTAGGGTTTACCGACTAGGTTCTTTGCTTGATAACATAGTATAGTATTAACCTTTACAATTTACAACATATGTATGATGTTAAAACAATCTAAAACATCATGATCTCATCATTGTCTAACTCAGTACTAGTTGCCCATTGAATACCTTATTCATCCCCTTATTCATCATATTCTTTCTGTGTCTTTTACCGACATCTATAAACTCTTCAAATCATACTTCTCAAGGTATGGCAACATCATACTGAATTAGAAAATCAATTTCTTGACATCAATGACAAAATAATAATATCAAGATAGTAAAATATCTTTAATCAGTTATATCCATAATCATCAACAACCTTCTCAATATCCTTATGAAATGCCAACAATCTTTCATTGTCTCTTATAATGAAATATTGCCAACAATCTACCCCTTGGCATTGATGGCAAAACCAATTGATTTGACCTTAAAAGATTTAGATTGCTGTGATTCTAAAATGCTGAAATGCTCTCCCCCATACATTAGACTTCTCTTCTGCTCAGTTTTCTTCTTCTCCCCTGATAGGTCTTCTTCCTTTATATTAGTCTTCTCCCCCTTGGTAGGTCTTCTCCGCCTTGGTAGGTCTTCTCCCCCTTTGAAAACAATGCCAAATAGTAAAGAACTAAAAAAAATTACTTTCTGTAAGAAGTTATTTCCTGCTGTTGTGTATCAACTGAGTCTCCGTCAGAGCATTTTGTCTACAATTCCTGTTCCCTGTAATATTTTCTGTTTAATTCCTGTACACCTTTAGAAAAACATCCTAAAGGGTGTAAATCAACATCAACTCCCAAAAGATATTCGATAGAGTCATCGGATTGATGCTTTCACCGAACTGGGTCAGTGAATAGAAGATAGGGGTAGGACCCCTAACTTACTTCTAAGATATTCAAAAGTGTCCCTTGGTAGTGGCTTGGTGAAGATATCTGCTATTTGTTCCTTTGTGCTAACATACTCCAACACCACTTTCTTCTCTTGAGCTTCTTCTCCAAGATAATGATATTTGATAGAGATGTGCTTTGTCTTAGAGTGCATAATAGGATTTTTTGAAATATTAATGGCACTAGTATTGTCAAAAAACATAGTTACAGGCTCGGTAACTTTCTCATTTATACCTTCCAACAGTTGTTTGATCCATGCAATGTTGGTATAATTCAGTGCTGCAGCAACATATTCAGCTTCTTCTGTTGACTATGAAACACATCCTTGTTTCTTGCTAAGACAACTCACTAGTCTTTCTCCTAAAAAGAAAGCTCCTCCACTTGTGCTTTTTCTGTCATCAATGTTGCCTGCCCAATCATCATCAGTATAAACTTTTAAATCAAAATCATTTCGTTTCTGATATACTAAGCCATAATCCTCAGCGCCTTTCAAGTATCTAAAAATTATTTTGATTGTTGTCATGTGTGTTTCCTTGGGATTTGCAGAGAATCTTGCAACTATACCTACTACATGTGCTATGTCTGGTCTACTGTGAACAACATATTGTAGCTTTCCAATCATGGATCGGTAAAGTGTCTCATCAACAAATGCAGATTCATCATTCTTTGATAATTTACAGTTGGTAGTCATAGGAGTACTTACTGGTTTTGAATCCTCCATTCCAAATTTCTTCAAGATTTCCTTCATGTACTTGGATTGAGTAATGAAAATCTCATTTTTCATTTGCAGTATCTGTAAACCTATAAAATACTTTATCTCACCGCTTAATGACATCTCAAATTCTTTGCTCATTTCATTTCCAAAGTTCTTGCATAAAGAGTCATTTCCACAAAATATAATATCATCAACAAATATGGCTGAGATCAGTATTCCATTTTCATCATTCTTCATGTATATATTGATGTTCTCACTTGTCCTTATAAAACCAATCTTAATCAAATAAGAGTGCAATCTTTCATACCATGCTCTAGGTGCTTGTTTCAAACCATATAAAGCTTTGTTCAATTTACATACTTGATCTTTATTATTGTCTTCAACAAATCCTTCAGGTTGTTCAATAAAAACTTCTTCTTCTAATATTCCATTCAGAAATGTAGATTTGACATCCATTTGATATACCTTGAAGTTCTTGAAAGCAGCATAGGCCAACAATGTTCTTACTCCTTCAAGTCTAGCAAAAGGCGCAAAAGTTTCACCATAATCAATTCCTTCTTCTTGAGCATAAGCTTTGCAATCTAGTCTTGCTTTGTTTCGAATGACCTCTCCTTTTTTATTTAGCTTGTTTATGAAAATCCACTTTGTATTGATTACATTTTTGTCCTTCGGTCTTGGGATTAGTTTCCATGTACCATTCTTCTTGATTTGATCAATCTCTTCTGTCATAGCATTTATCCAATCTTCACTGTTAAATGCCTCTTTCACTATTCTCGGTTCAAATTCAGATATGAAACATGTGTTCTGTCTCAGTTTGTTCCTTGTCATCACTGGATCATCCTTATCTCCTATAATCTGGCTTGGTGCATGATGTCTTCTGACATACTTGGCTAATACAGGCTCGGTAGGCTTTGTATGATCTTCTTCATCTCTCTATTACTGGATATTCTCTTCATTTTCTTCAACAGTCTTCTCGGTAGGACTTCTCGGTTGAACATAGACAAATTCATCATAGTATTCTGGTTCCTTGGAATCATTTGTTTCTGCAAATTCATCAATTTTCACATTTGCACTTTCTACTATTTTGTTAGATGATTTGATCAGACATTTAAATGCTTTGCTTCTAGAAGAATAACCTAGAAATGTTCCTTCTTCACTTTTCTGATCAAACTTGCCATTTCTATCATCTTTATGAACATAGGATCTACTTCCAAAGATTTTAAAATAACTAACATTAGGTTTCTTATCATACCAGATTTCATATGGTGTCTTCAAAGTACCTTTCTTCAATTGAACTCGGTTCAAGGTGTAAATTGCAGTGCTTATTGCTTCTCTCCAAAATGTTTGTGGCACCTTCTTTTCAATCATCAGTGTTCTAGCACAATCCACAATAGATCTGTTTCTTCTCTCAGCTATTCCATTCTGCTGTGGAGTTCTCGGTGCAGAGACTTGTCTTTTAATACCATGATCATTGCAGAATAAGTTGAACTCATCAGATGTGAACTGTCATCCTCTATCTGATCTAAGACATTTCAGTTGTCTTCCTGTTTCATTTTCAACTCTTGCCTTGTACCATTTAAACATTTGAAAAGCTTCTGATTTTTCTTTTAAAAACATTACTGACATCATCCTTGAATAGTCATCCACAAATAATATGAAATATTTATCACCATAATAACTTTAAACTTTCATAGGACCACAAAGATCAGTGTGCACAAGATCCAAAATTACCTTAGAAGTGTAAGACTTACTTGTAAAGCTTGATCTTGTCATCTTACCCATCTGGCATCCTCCGCACATAGCAATCTCAGGTTTTTCAAGACTCGGTAGACCTCTTACTCGGTGCTTCTTACTTATTTTGATCAGATTATCAAAATTTACATTACAAAACCTTTTATGCCATAACCAGGTATCATCAATCTTTGCAGACAAACACTTATTATAAGTTGAGTCAAGGCGAAATGTGTTACCTTTCGTTTGTGTCCTGGTAGCAGCCAACTTTCCATTCTTGTCATGAACTTTGACAATTCCCTTCTGAAATTCTATTCGGTAACCCGTGTTGTTTAGCTGTGCTACACTCAACAAATTGTATTTCAATCCTTCAACCCAATAAACATCATTGCATCTTGCATTATCAAGAAGTGTTATAGATCCTATACTTCTTACCGGACATGGTGCATCATTACCAAATCTAACATAGCCTCCATCATAATCTTCTAATGTAACAAACTTGTGTTTATCTTCTGTCATATGATGTGAGCATCCACTCTCTATAATCCAAGAATCATTAGTGTTTATGTGAGATATTAGGGCTTTTTCTTCATACCTTTCTTCATTTGATCCATCTTTGATAGCCACATAAACTACTTCCTCTGTATCAGTTTTATATGATTTATCTTCATTGGATTCCTCATCAGCAATTAAGCATGTCTTTCTATCTCTTCTTCTGAAGTCTCGGTGTCCTATGTAGTGATTATCTTTCTGTCTATCATCTCGGTAATCTCTCTTTTCAGTAGATTCTTTGTCAGGATAGTTAGAAGCCATAAGTCCTATCTTATCACAATTGAAACATTTCAAAGGTAGTTTTCCTTTATACTTACCTTTGCCTCTCGGTAACCTTTTGGCTAATAGTGCTTCAAGCTCTTCTTGCTTTCTGATTTCTTCATGCAGTTTGTGTAAGTTTCCTCCATGTTTTTTCGAAATCTTTCTCTTGCTCCACTGTGATCTCTTTCAAAGTACATATACTTTCTTTCATTGTAATCATTAGATTTATCAAGATGAAAAGAACTAAATGCAGATTCAACTTTATTTACTGAAGATCCACTGTTATTAAAGTTACTTAACTCAAATGCATGTAGCTTACCAATAGTAGCATCTAAAGAACTGGCATATTAGGTACAAAGCTCAATTCATTGATTGGAGAGACTCGGATTGCATAAGCTGGTAGAAGGGTTCTTAACAACTTACTTGTTATATCCTTTTTTTTAATAGTTCCACCTGCTCCTTTGATTTGATTGACTATCTCCTTTAGTCTTGTACTGTATCGAGTTATGTTCTCACCTTCATTCATCCTCATAGATTCAATTTGTCCTCTTAGACTATCTACTTTTTCTCTTTGAACATGTTCATCTCCTCCATATACTGATATGAGCTTATCCCACATTTCCTTTCCATCATTGCAGCCTTCTAGATCATTAAACTATGAATCAGTCAATACAGATGTTATTTCAATCATTGCTTGAATATGTTCTTTCTTTGCCTTTATCTCTTCCATAGTCAATGGATAGATGCTCGGTGAAACAAAATCATTCTCCAGATAGTATACATCATATTCTCCAACTCCTGATAGATGTAGCTTCATTCTTTTCTACCATGTAGAGAAACTTGACTTGTTCAGCTTCGGTGCATCTCTCTTATACATCTTTGGATCTTTAACTCAAGTGCCTTTAAATGTTTCTTCCGGAGTCGAAAGCTCTGATACCAATTGATACAAGATAAGAGGGGGGGGGGGGTGAATCATACAAACTTAAACATCCATAAAAACATCAGATTCAACCTCGGTAACATATAATTTAGTAATAAAACAAAAAACTGTCAAACATGCAAACTCAAAAACATATAAACATCATAAACCTCATAACACCAAATTTAACGTGGAAACCCAAATAGGGAAAAGCCACTGTGGGATTTTGGACCCACTAAGAAATATACTCTTCTAGAGTATGCTCGGTTAAAAGCAAATCCTATTAAAGATTACAAACACATTGCTAGATGTGACCCGGTTAAGGGATTTCCCTCAGATCTGTTAGGATCTTCACCTTGTTAGAAGTGACCTTGTTAAAGGATTTCAAACACTCAATCTGAATGTCACATTGCTAGAGGGTTTTACAAATAAGACTGTTAAATCCACTCGGTTAAGAGATTTTGTGTCACTTTTACAAAACAACAGTAATAAAAATCTATTTGCAACTTTACATCTAAAATGCTAAAGCAGATTCTTATTTGTTGAATACAATCTAGACATAGAACTAATCTTGTCCATCTGCTGGGCTTCTATATTCTGTTATTCAAATAGGTCTTCAAGCTTCTGTGCTCGGTAATCACTATGTAGTAACCCTGTGCATACACTTGTCCGCATACATTGTTTATCAATAGTTTCCTATTAATAAATAATTAGGTAACTGCATAATCTCCTTGATCACATTTCCCACGATCAATCATAGCCATCAGATCTTCAATCTTGTCTAGGTTCAATGCATCTTTCGATCTGAAAATGTTTTACACTGCTTTGGAACTTGCATATTAGTCTTGGAACTTGCGATAGGGTATTGCGGTTCAATCTGAGTTGTAGATCTTCATGCTGACTTTAAATTGCCTTAGATTCATTAACAACTTCATGCACAACATACCAATCATTTAATCAGTTCCAGCTCATCAGCATCCTTCATTAAATACTGCATGTAAACATTTAATGCATTCTGTTATAGCTCGGTTACAACATGGTAACAACTCGATGAATACTAAACTTCACTCGGTAGACATTCTGCATTCATTAACCGATACCGATAACCTTAGGGTTTACCAACTAGGTTCCTTAGGGTTTACCGACTAGGTTCTTTGCTTGATAACATAGTATAGTATTAACCTTTACAATTTACAACATATGTATGATGTTAAAACAATCTAAAACATCATGATCTCATCATTGTCTAACTCAGTACTAGTTGCCCATTGAATACCTTATTCATCCCCTTATTCATCATATTCTTTCTGTGTCTTTTACCGACATCTATAAATTCTTCAAATCATACTTCTCAAGATATGGCAACATCATACTGAATTAGAAAATCAATTTCTTGACATCAATGACAAAATAATAATATCAAGATAGTAAAATATCTTTAATCAGTTATATCCATAATCATCAACAACCTTCTCAATATCCTTATGAAATGCCAACAATCTTTCATTGTCTTTTATAATGCAATATTGTCAACACTTGATCTTTAGCTCTATGCAGATCTATGATGATTTTATATAGGATATTTCATGGAAACTGAACTCTAGGTATACCGTCTTGAAAATTATGGGGAAGCATCCCTGTGTGGAAGATTGTGCCCTATTTTAGGTCTTCTTTCATGATTTTTTTAATTGAAAGTATGTTTTGGATAATAGTCATTCGTTATATGAAAAATAAAGTTTACTTATGGTTCTATGTTGTCCCTTGTTTGATCTTGGTATTGTGAGAGTCACCAATATCTCAATTTGGTTACAGTGTCAAATTCTTCTTTTAATTATGATGAACTCTTTGCTCATTGAAACCCTTCTCAATAGAGTCAATAAAATGCACGATGGTTAACTTCTTTGATCCTTTATCATACTTGGTTATAATTAACTTTTCATATGATTCATGGTTACAATATATAAACAATAAGGGCCTTTTAGAGAATTGTTTTATATTTAACTAAATGGGGTACAAAACTATGGGTTGCAATATAAAATATATTTCAAATCTTTGTTTTGCTAAACTCCAAAAAGGGGATTACAAAATGACATTTCTAATCTCAACTTTTTTTGATGAAATCAAAGGATTTGTTTAATAATTTCTGCAAACTTCCTTTATCACTATGGTTGTTGGGTTTGTTTCTATGAATAAATTGTTTTGTCTTGTGTGGTGGACTTTTTTTCTCTAGTGGTTTTCCAAGGAAATCATCAAACCTCTAAAATTATTGAAATTTCTCATCAGGACGATTTCCATCTTTCTAAAGATGAGGATATCCTCCATGTTTGATATCAGCAGGATATTTTTAGTCTTAATGATTCCTTGGTTCATTAAGATGAATTTATTTTCTCAAACATCACCAATATAACCTAGACTAAGAGTAATATTTTTATAAAACATTAGTAAAATCGATAAGTGACCAAGTATGAAATCCGAGGTTAAAAAATATAAAATGGAAGCCCAAGGCTCTATTGGAAAGGCCTCTCAATGGATCTCTTGATGCACTCCTTAGCAAGAGAAAATGAAAGGGAAAAAGTGAAGTCTTTTAGGCCTTTGAAATCTATGAAAAGTTACTTTTTCTAGACTTTTTTGGGGGGATGACTTGTTAACATGTTACCTGTAGTGAGCTTCATCTTTGTGG
Source organism: Cryptomeria japonica (assembly GCF_030272615.1). Classification (NCBI taxonomy): domain Eukaryota; kingdom Viridiplantae; phylum Streptophyta; class Pinopsida; order Cupressales; family Cupressaceae; genus Cryptomeria; species Cryptomeria japonica. The sequence goes on from NC_081409.1 coordinate 174,178,839, forward strand.
GCTTCCTTTCTCTTCTTCTTATGCCGTTTTATATGTGAGTGGACCCTCCTTTTACAAATTGTCCATAAAAAAATTACCTATAAATATAAAATTATAAAAAATTATTTAAAAAAATCAAAATCAGTATATTACTAAATGCATGAATGGAAATTCGGAGGGCAAGAAAATATAACAGGAAAATATGAAATATTTTTTTGAAAGAAAAAGAAAATAACGTGGCATTCAAAAGCTACATAACTGGTTACCAATCATCATGAATGGTTTCTTGTCTCTTTAAAAAATCATTGATTGCTATAATGTGAATGATGCATTATGTTTTTATCACTTCTTTCAAAGGTATGTGGGCCCAAGATAAATGTGTAAGATACATTATTGTTGTGAGAATTTTTGTGACATTGAGTTATTATCACTTGTATTTAAAAGTACAAGTGCAAGGAATGAATTAATTTGAAGCAAATATGTTGTAATTTATATAGGTATTGCATCATTGAGAACCTATGTATTTGAGATAAATAGTGTGAGAGACAATGTAAAATCCAACATGTAAATTTGACAGATGTATAATAATGTAGTTTAAGGAAATGTTTATATGTCCACAAGTTAGCACCGCCCCTACTATAATTATATAACACCTCTCACCATAATACAAATTTCATATTAATACTTGTAAATATATTAAAAAGGAAACTAGTATAGATATCCTGAATACATCTATTTAGAAAATGCGTAGAGATATCAGTTTAAAATTATTTTATTTGATAATTTTATAATTAATTGGTGACCATTGCAATTGTTGATCCATATGATTTAAAGAGAGATTTGTATGTATACAGATTTTCACCATCCCCATTAAAATTCTATAATACCTCTCAACATAATAAAAAACTAATATAATCACTTTTTATTATATTAAAAAATAAACTATAAATATTCAATTCTAATTCTAACAAACAAGATTTGAGCTATACACTTGATTTATTTTAATTAGCTCAAAAAGTATAGAATACATTTTTACCTAAAGATTTTGTTTCTAACATAAATAGATTTATATATTTTTTACTTTAGAGCCTTGTTCACCATTAAAGCTACTAACTTGGAAATAATAATTAATCATGGGGACCTTTTCTCATATAGCCTCCCATAATTGTAACTACTCTAGTCTTATCATTTCCAATGATCGATGGGAAGATTTCTCGTAATTCTTTGATGTCTAAGGAAATCAAAACTGCCTGTTAGTTTTGCGTGTCATTCTATACAATTTTGCAAGAACACCCACGAGAGGAGAATTTATGTATGTTGTAGGTTCAAGCATGCTAGATTTGGTCCTGAGGTCTACAAAACGGTCATATTTATCTGGTCCCCCCACTATTGCCCCAATTAATGTGTTTGGATTGGAAGAATCTTTGTGAAACCAGTTCATGAAACCTTCAATGCATTTGATCTTCGTTGGTTGTTGATGAATGGAAACTACAGATGCTCCTCTGTGATGTGGTTGCCTTGGGTATTTGGAACCGTATCCTACCATATATGAAATGCCGAGAGGATTCCTTCCTAATAAATAATCAATCTGCAAAGGATATGATTAAGATTCGTTATATTGTATGCTCCAAAATACAAATACAAATACATGTAGTGTGCTTACTTGTAGCTTTGCGAAGCCCATAACGTCGCTGGGTTTAAAGAGAGTGTTGCCGCATGACAATGTTTGCTTCTTAGCTGATAGTAAATCACTGTATCTTGCCAGCAAAAAAGCAGCACTGGTAACATATTGAGTGTTGGCGCCATCTCTAACATACAGCAAACCTCCTGTGACAAAAGGATTGAATTATAGATATCACTAAGAGAATTTTGAGGGCTATGATTAGAAAAGGAGGAGTAACAAATGATTTACATGGCTGTGACTAGAAAAGGAATCATTGTTCGTGGTATTGGTGAAGAAATAGAGAGCTCACCTGGGGTGGTTTTAACAGAACGAATGGGACTGCCAGGAAGAAGTGAACACACGAAGCGTTCTGCATGACTTCTATAGGCTGAGAATTGAGCTTCCCCTTGGAAATATAACTGGTTGGTGAAGTGCATAAGTTAGCTTTAAGCTAGAAGTATGTTTATATTACATTTTATTTGAAAAATTGCACCAATCAGTCTACGCTTACGTCTGTTAGAAGCACTTGAATTCCAGCATATTTGAGGTCCCAGTTGAATTCATTAACATATGCCTTTAGATCGTCGTGCTGGATAATATAGTTAGAATAATATGGGGATTTCGTAGCTCTGTATAGCCAAGATGCAGCCCAGAGAAGCTCGTCCTGAGATCATATTTACAAGTGCATATGTTAAAAGAAAACCAAATTCTGCTCACAGGAGCATATGCTAAATGAAAACCAAATTCTGCTTACATTGTAGCCTGAAACAGAGCAATAAAATGGACACTCTCCTCCGTAGGTGCCCTTGAATCGATCGGCAAAACTGAAGAGCTGAAGGGAAACATAAATGGGCGGTTAGAAAGAAGATGGATGCATAAGATTTTTCTCAAAATGGATGGATGAAACTTGTTGATTTTGCTGTGTTGGTTAACAGTTAGGTTTTCTATTTTACTTGAGCACCCAAACATACCGATTGAGAACGTTGGAGGAGAAGGTGTGAGTAACGAGGGTTTGTGAATCTGAAAACAATGGAGGAGGCAGCCAAGGCTGCGGCCGTTTCTGCTGCAATTTCTGATCCAGGGGTGTCTTTATCGATCTTGTAAAGAGATCGAGGAGTGTCCATATCTTCTGGACGCTCCCAACAATTATGGTCTGCCTGGGGATCACCCACCTATTTTATGCATCAAGATCAACCTCTTTAGTTTTTCATAATCTTGAAGAATGAATGCTGAATATTTTAGCTTAGATTTTTTTACCTGAACCCGTAATTGATCTGGAGTTGCACTAGCCTTGAGAAAGTAGTCAGTTCCCCATCTAATAGCGTCCCTTGCATTCTGAATCTCTCCTGCAGCTTTCAACTCTTTCCCATAATCCAGTGTGCCCCAAGCGAGTGTGGTGATAGTGAATGCCATGGGAATCCCATATTTCACATTATCGCCTGCATCGTAGTAACCCCCAACTAAATCAACCTGCAGTTGAGTTGCACACAACATTTTGTATGGAGTCAATGAAGAAGGATAGTATGATCCACTTCTACTTTTATCTCTAATCAAATTGAATAAGGATCTATCTCTTCTTCTACTTACGTTTTGCAAGTGCCCATCTGTGAGGCCAGAATCTCCTCTCCACTTTACTCGCTGAGATTGTGGGAGTTTACCAGATCGTTGGGCCTCCAGGAAGAGAATAGACTTCGACAGGGCTGCTCTGTAATCGAATTCTCCACGAACCACCTGCCCTCCACAACAAAACAGCAACAAGACCACTGACAAAAGCGCTTCCATTGCCTTGGCCATATGGACTCGCTGCTTTCTTTGATATGCAATTTAGAATTGTGCGCTAAATTTATATTCTCTCGGATGAGACTGCACCTTTTACTCATGAGATAAAGCTAGCAATGGAACAGGGCAACACGATACCTTTATTTATTTATCACGAGAACTGTGTATGAGTTTCTGTTGCTGAGTCATGCATGGGAACTGCAAGATTTAGAGCATGGAACACCACAAAAATAAACAATTAGTATGAGAAAACAGGTATTTGCCTTATATCATTTGTCTTTCATTCGATTGTTGTTGACAAGAATTATACGCTTCACAAGAATTATACACGTTTTACCTTTTGATTTGTTGACAAGATTATAAGTTTTACCTTTTGTTTTGAATTGCATTATTTTCCGTAAGCTACCATTAGTATCCTTGATATTGATTCCCTGAGCGAAATAGGTAGTAATTATCTGCGTTGATTGATGAATAGTAAGGGAGAATGAGATTATAATTACAGGCTTAAGGCAGGTAAATGTTTGATGTTTGTAGTTTGATTAATTTAAGATATAATACTATTATTCAAATTCTGGTCGTAAGATTAATACTTTAATATAATATGCATGTGTAATAAATACTTCTTGTATTATATATTTGTTTCAAGTATTGGACAAAATTTTTGGTTTTCAATATGTTATAATATAAACACATCATGCACAGGAAATAAACATATGTATTATAAAAGATGAAAGTTGCATTTGACAAAATGCATTGTCACCGGATTAAAATGTCTTTCAACCTAAAAGCAATAATTCCACCTAATATACCACAACTAATAAGATTACAAATATGTTTGGCTTTCACACCGATGACAAAATCTATCCCAATGACCTTCGTAGAATTGCCATAAACCAAAACTAAATTAATATACAAATTTTGAAGATTGAGTTGGAAAAACATCACGCCTAGACAAAATTGCATTTACCAAAAATCCCACCATCCTACATAAAATAAAATAACAAATTATAGTCTTAGAGGGAATTATTTCCACAAACGACACACAATCTCACTGTGAAAAACCTTGCATATAGATAGGAGATTAGACTTTTCTCTCCTAAACATAACAATAAATAGAATAACAAAAGTTCTGCTGGCTAAAGAAGCAAATACAATCACTCGTTGCTATAGATAAGACAAAAAAGTTGTCAATTTTCTTCGTATTGATTAAGATGAATATATAAGTATTGGTCGCGAGATTGATTTCTAGCCAAACCTACACGGGATGTACAACTATTAAATCGCCCCTAGGAAACACCCATCATTATGACATATGCATATGGAGGGACAAGGTTACTTGCATCACCTCAATTATGATTTTATGTTGAGACATTACTTCTATTAATGGCACATGATTCAGGAGGCTTCTCTAAGAGATTACACCTATTATTCTTTCCTTGCCTTCTTGACTCAAATTCTCACTTTCTTGCCCTTGGCAATCCAAAGGATGGACCTGATTGTATAGCTGGGTTGTATTCTGAAGTAAATGTCTTTTGTAGGAGAAGATGAATGAAACAAGGATGAGAAGGGTCTTCTTCTTCTAGGTTGCCAATGTTCTAGAGGCCATACAAGAAGTTTTGGGTCTTAACTTCATCTAAGTAATGACAAGGCATCAAGTTAGTACAAATATTTCTTCTACAATTGTTAGCAACATTCTTATTATCATAGAAGACAAGGAAATGGCAAAGGCATTAGGGAAGTTTTATGTCTGGTACAAATTTAGAGTCAAGTTTAATAAAAAAATTGTTAAATCAACTCCTATTAAAATTTCCTTAATCCCACTCACATGCTCGGAGTTTAGGGGCATTTCTTGGACATCGGTCTGGTCTGTAGTATCGAGGCCCAATTGTTGGCTCTCTTCAAGGTGGTGGCATTTCAAGGATTCACTAAGAGTGTGATAGAATCATATAATGCTACCATGGATTTTATGACACTCGGCACTAAAAAAAAATCATATCCTTAGAAGGAACAATAAACATGGCGAATGCTACACAAGCCATAATGTTCTTGTACAGAAATGTTGGTCTAGTAAAATACAAAGATGGTTCTTAAAATTGTCAGTCCGTAGTGTCTGGTAGTTTTACTTGTTTAAATGCTAGAATTTTTTTTGGAATATACTTGCATGGGTGACCTATGTAGACTGTGTTTTGTTTTCATAACCATCTATATCAAAGATTTCTATATAAGTTTGCCAATCTCTTTAGAAGTTGAAAATCGCAATTCATCATAAGATATATATGTGAATTGGTTGAATGAGAATAACTTCCAATCATGTAAAGCTAGTCTTCCTTACAAATAGTCATGACTTGATTTTTGATGCAATTTCTCAAAATAAATAAAATGAGAGAGGGTCCTTAGCCCTCTCTCGATTAATAAAAAATGAAACAAAATAAAATATAAAATATTTTCACTAATTTAAAGTTTGGAGTGAGAGCCTTGCGTTTACTGCCCAACAAGTTTCAATAGTTAGAATGTGACTACTTTGTACAAAGTATGAGTTTTCATTGAACTAGGTTGTGTTACAAAATCAATCAGAAGATAATAAGCGTTTTGTGGGAGTAATTTTTTTTTAAAGTTAGAGATCTTTGTTTACCTAGTAAAGTCGATACCAAGAGAGATTAAGTTGTTGCCTAATGCACAAAGACACAGGGGTTCTAACCTCAACAAGATATGATCTTGGATCATCTGTAACAAAACAAGGTTGCTTGAACAACTGATTTTAACACATTTATGATAAACATAATGCTAGTATCCTTAAAGTTAGAGGTTTGAAAACTAAAATTTTAACCAAAATCAAAGCCCCAAAAGTACTTTCTCTATAAAAAAGGAAAAACTAAAACTTTTAATCTAACAAAAGTAAATGGAGAACAATTTAAGCACAACAATACTCCAAATATGTGTGCATCACTCTATGTCCGACATACAAAATTCAAAAGAAACTCTTCAACGAATTTTCTATCTAGACCATCTGAAATCAACAAATAAATTGGTAAGTCTCTCAGTCCCAGTCACAACATAAAAAAAGCAAAAAACAATAAATGCAAGATAGAAGAGAAGCATGCGAGAAATAATTACTGTAGAGTCAATATTTCTGCAGTCCTTTTAAAGGAAAATATTGGTTGCAAGGTAAGGTTTGTTTTCAGATGTGGGTCAAGGAGTGTTTCAACTCCTTGAAAGTTGTTTTCCAGATAAAATTAAAAAAATTTATGACTTGTGTACAGAGCAAATTACCTCAAGGTTCTACATAGTTTTTCATGTTGTGAATGATGCTAATGAGAAAAAATGGACAAAGCATGTAAGAAAATTTTATAAAACTGTATCATGACAAAACAATTTAAAATCAGGCCAACCAAAACATATATTCCTATAACAACCACTTCAATCTATTCACAACAAATGAAATTTAAAAATATTGGGGGTTCTAGAGCTACATGCTCTAGAGATAGAATAAGTTAAAAGTTAGGTTGTATGCAGTGGAGATAAGGATAAAATATATTGCAGGCAGTGGAGAAACACAAAGTGAAAGATTTAAGAATGAAAATTCTAGTGTGAGACGTTACACCCTAGCAAGAACTTTCCCAAAAATAATAGAGAGATGTAAAATAAATTAACATCTTAGATTAGGATTTTAATTTGATTTACATATTCTTCTTTCAAATTGTTTATATTTCTTGTTTTCTAACTTTAATGCTTACAATTAGAGCTGAGTTAAACTCATATGCACAATTTTGTTTTGTAGAAATATTGGACTAGCTCGGTATACATTGAATTCAGGAGCAATGAATATCAATTCTCCAATTCATGGTCAAACAAATTTATCACTTGAGTTTTGAAAGGAAGCATTACAAAGAAACACATATGATAATGTTGTTTTATCTTTGTTGAGCATATTTGTGGCACTAACTTTAGTTATAGGTGGAAAAGGGCACAAAACTAGATCAATTTCGCACTTGTCTCAAGTTCAAATAGGTCAATAATTGCACGAAATTTCTTCTCATTTCTTCTCATCTCATTAATATAGTTTTGCTAGATGGAAATGTCAGAGATTTCACTTTTGTGATTTGTGAATGGAGTATGGGTATATCAATCTATGTTGTGAAGAATCGACTTAGGCAATGGGAAATTTCTTCAATTAATACTCAATTTAATTATTACACTTTTTAATAAATAAAATTAAGCCTATAATTTTTAAAAAATTTATATATATTAAAAACTCATTATTTTAAACCATCTGATTTAGATTTTAAATGATTAATATATGTTTATATTTATTTGTTTAGATATACATTTTTGATGTTTATAATATTCAACAAATTGTAAATAAATTATTTTCAACTTTTTAGGTGAATTATAATTTTCTCCAATTTAATTTAATTTAATTTTTCTGGTGAAGGAGATATGTTAATTCATTTATACTTAGCATTAGTACTCAAGTATATTTATGTCTCTCTTTGTAATTTAAATTGATATCTCTTGACATATTTAACATAGATATTTTGAAATATAGGTATGGTAGTTACAAGTATAAAGAGAGATGTAAAATAAGTTAGCATACACGTCTTTAAAGAAAGTTATGTAAAACATATACTAAAGTTTAATTAAATTTGTATTTATTAGTCTATGTATGTATATACAAATATAGACAAAGACTAAAGTTTTCTATCAACTTTTTACTTTATGTTTACATTAATAATAATGCCTTGAAAAATAAAAACCATCTCCAATGTTTGCTAGGCGGTGGAGATAATATTTCTTCGAAAGGCCAAAACCTAAATTTCTCATTGGACCATACAAAATTTCTCTGAAGGAAAAAATAACATTTGATTTGTAAAATTTGGTGAATAATGGGTTAATGGTAGAGGAGGCAAGATAAAAATTAATGCGATTGTGGATGCATGAAATGTTAATGTTGCCTCAACTATATGATCTATTTTTGATTTTATAATTTTTCCGA
>NC_081409.1:174192252-174214752 GCF_030272615.1 Cryptomeria japonica
GATTTTGATTTTGATTTTGTGTATTTGACTAGAACCACATCCTATGTTTATTACCAAAAGGCATATTTTGAAAATATGATGCAGTTTTGCTAGGGTTTTAATAAGGTTTTAGGACTGGTGATGAATTCACTCAACCAATAACGATTTTTGATTTTATAGTGATTGGTGGCGAATATACATGAAGGAGATAACACGACACAACCCACGTAAATGATTTGTAATGTGTTTTGGTGTGGAAGATGGATTTCCTGGGAATGTGAAAAGTGCTTATCAGAATGTTCTAAGGGTTTGACTTCTGTACAGATTGGATTTTTGTGATGGGTTATGAATAATCAATAGTTGATATTACATTGTAATTTATTGTAGTTATCTGTATTTTAAATTCAACATGTAATTAGGTTTTACATCCGACTTAGTTGTTATGGCTATTTAGGGCGACACAACTGATGTTTTATGTGTTGGTGGAATTTGGAGAATGAGTTAAGCCGTCGTAGAGAAGATAGAGATGTGCCTAAGTGTTGCAGATTCTGAAGCAAAATTGGATCTAATTTAGCAAACTAAAAGTTTAAAGTTACAGATCATTTTTCACTGTTGTTCCCTAACAATTAAAGTAGCATAAATCCCTTAACCACGTAGGTCCTGATAGGCCTTTGTCATCTAAGTCCCCTAACAGAGAATCTCACAAAAGAGTGTTTAAATTCTCTAACCAGGTTGATCCTAACAGATCATCAACCTCCTAGCTAGAGTTATAGGCAAATCCCTTAACCAGGTGACTCCTAATAGGGTCTGCTCCTAACTAGGCGTATTGTAAGCTCTTAACCGGGATAAGCTCCTAACATGGACTACTTCAAAAGTGTACAAATGATTGTGGGTACCAATTCCCACCATGATTTTTTGTATTTGGCTTTCCACATCAAAAATCTTGGTGTTTATGTGTGGAATGTCTTTTTATGATGTTTATATTTACATGCATTATTTTTGAGATACCGGTTATGATATTGATAATTATGATATATGGTTTTAGCAAATCTAATTAAAAGGTTATTAGATCTGATTCTAGAAGTGAAGATATCTTTTAGGAAGTTTTAGATCTGATTTGAGTTGGATTTGAGTTTAAAGTTTAAGTTATTGTTAATACTGATTCACCCCCCTCTCAATATTAATCACATCTTGAAGATATATCTTCGTGCTCAATATTGGAAACATGTTGAAACAACATATGTGGCTTCTACTACTGCTTCCTTGACATTGGATGAACTTAAAGATCAAGAGGAGAACATGCAATTTGTTGAAGCTATTGTAAGTACTTAATCCAATTCTGAATATATTGATGTTCAAGAATTGGAAACCACACATGAGGTTTGGGAAACATTAGAAACAATTCATGGAGGAGATGAGCATGTACAAAGAGCAAAAGAGGGAAACTTGAGAGGAAAATTTGATGATATGAAAATGGAAGGAGAAAATATTGCACAGTATGGTCAGAGAATGAAAGAAGTTGTTGGTGGTATAAAAGGTGTTGGTGGTAAAATTGATGATTATGTGGTGGTAATTAAAATGCTAAGAACTCTCCAACCTCAGTATGCTATTAGAGAATCAACAATCCAAGAACTGATATCCATTTCAAAGGATAAGATAACTGTTGGCTTTTTGATTGGTAAGCTAACAGCCTTTGAGCTAAATAGTTTTGTTAATAGTGTGGTAAAATATACTAAATCTTCTTTTAAAGCTTTTGTTACTGGTTCATCTGCTAGAAAAGGAAATAATGCATGTCTAAGTCATGAGTGCAGACCTAGTCATGGAGGTAACTGGGAGAGTGAAGATAGTGAAGATCAAGTAATGTAACTTGAAGCACTGCTAGCCAAGATATTTCCATGAGGTATCGGTAAGTATAAAGGAAAGCTACCTTTAAAGAGTTTCTCTTGTAGTAAGATTGGTCATATTTCTGCTAACTTCCCTAACACCGATAAGAAAGATAAGTTCAAGAAATTTAAAGGAAAAGGCATAAAACACTGTTATGTTGCAGTGGATGAAGGGATGACTGATGAAGAATTTGAAGATGATGATGACAATGAAGAGATTGTGTTTCTAGCTATAGAGGAGGAATTGTCTGATGAGAAGGCACTGGTTTCTCATGTAAATTCTTAACTTTTAATGAATTTGATGGAGGTGTTGTTAGATTTGGAAAGGACTCTCCTTGCATGGTGAAAGGTAAAGGTTCTAATTCTTTGAATGGGAAAAATAATATTGATGATGTATTTTGGGTTGATGGTATGAAACATAATCTGTTAAGTGCTAGACAACTCAATGATAAAGGTTATTTTCTTTAGTTTAATGGTGGAATCTGCAGGATTCTTGGAGGAAATGGTGAACTGATTGCTACCAGAAAATAAACAAGAGGTGACTTATTTCATTTAAATGCTAATATCTCTAGTTGTCTAGTTGTAAAAATGGAAGATAGTTGGTTATGGCGCAAGAGTTGTTGTCATATGAATCACTTGGTGAAGGTAAAAGCATGTCTAGTGTTGTGAGAGGATTACCACATATTGTTAAACCAAATAATGTGATATGTAAAGACTGTCAAATTGCTAAGAAGGCCAATATTTCATTTAAGGGAAAGAAGTGTTCATCTAAAAATATTTTGTATTTGGTTCATACTGATCTTTGTGGTCCTATGAGAACAAAAATCAACTTTGGTGATAGATATTTCATGCTTTTTATTGATCATTATTCTAAGATGATGTGGGTTACATTCCTAAAGGAGAAATCTAAAGCCTTTAGTAAAATTAAATTAATTAAAGTTATAGTTGAGATTGAGACCGATAAAAACTTGAAATGTTTACGATCTGATCGAGGAGGAGAATTCACATCTGATGAATTTTTTAGTATTGTGATGAACATGATATCAAGAGACATATGTCTTCTCCAAGGACACCACAACAAAATGGTGTAGAAGAAAGGCTGAACATAAGAATTGTTGGTGCTGCTAGAACACTGCTAATACAAGGGAATATGCCTAAGATGTTTTGGAGGGAAGCGGTTAGTGCTGCATTCTACACACTATACTAGATACTTATAAAGGAATGAAATAATAAGACACCTTATGAGCTATGGTATGGTAAAACTCCTTGTGTTTGTTATTTCAAAGTATTTGGAAGTCAATTTTTCATCAAAAATGATAACTACTGGAAAGTTTGATGCAAAATCTGATGAAGGAATATTTGTTGGTTATTTTTCTAAGAGAAAAGTATATAAATGCTATAACAAGAGAACTAAGAAAATTGTTGAAAGTGTTAATGTAATTTGGATGATTTGTCAAGTAAATATGAAGGATCCAGTACGTCTGAACCTAGAAAAGATGATAATGAAGAAAGATGGGTGACCTTTGAACCAAAAGCACAGAATAATGATCAAGCAAAAAATGCAGTATTAGGTGCTCAACCGGTAAGCAAGAATAGTGATGAAGGAAGTAGTGAATTGACTAGTGAAGTATATGAGCATTGATTTTGATGTTCCTTGGTGCCTAGCTCACCTTTCCCTTTGATCTACGCTTCATCGTTTGTATTTTCTGAAGGAATTTCTTTACCAGAAGCCGACCTTGTTGTTTTTACACGTTAGGTCTTGTTCTTCGACATTTGATCCTTTTTTGGGCCGACAAGATCCCTTTGGATTGTATAAATCATTGTAATTGAGCATTAGATTTAAGACAAGTAGAGATTAGCTAAGAATAAATAGAGAACATAGAAGATAGATTTGAAGATTTGAGGTCCATGTTGTGACCTGTTATGTGGTTAAGCATGTTTTAGTAGGCCAGTGAGACAGTTTTTATAACCCGGTTGCTATTGGTTGATTGTAAATAGTTTTTAGGATATAAATCATTCAATTATACATTGCCTCCATCATATCCTTGTGTTTTCGTTGTGTTTACTCTTGCTGACTAGCCTTGATAGATCTCTAGATGAAAACAATATACTCCGCTTGAATAAAAAATTCTTTTCCTTTGATCCAATGCATTGTATCATGGTTGCATTCATACCTGTTGCTTCTCTTCTTGCAAACTTATGGCCTTTTGAATTTTTTTTCATATTTCTAATTTTGTCACTATCTTTTCACTTCTTACTGTGTGTCTATTACTGACTCATGGTCGCAATTGATCTTTTTTAATCCTTATAACTGGGCTACCTCTATGGTTGTCTCAGCAAGTAAGAAATTTTTTGAGATAAATACAACTTGCATTATTAAAAGCTTCCAAATTATTTTGCGTCTTGAGATTTGATGCAAACTTGACAGTAGAATATCCCCAGGGTTCTAATCCTCCTAATCATTGATATTTGCATGCAGAATTGAACCCCATAGCCCATAATTCTATTATTAGGCACTTACATTAGATGGTCAATTTAAATGTAAATCAAAATTGAGGAATATTTCTTCTTACTTTTAAAGACCAATAATACTTCTTATGCACAGTTCAATATAATTCACTATCAATCTCCAAATTCTCATAGTTCTCATTGAGAGAGGATATCCTTATGGTGACAAAATATTTGAAGTGGTATAAGTCACACCTATTAAAATTTTCTATTTATAAATAATTAATCTTTAATATTTAATAAGTCCATGGAATGCCGCCGAATATTCAATGTGTCCATGGAATGCCATCGAGGGCTCTGTAATATGCACTAGAACTCGGTCGTTCCATGGCATGTACTCCCAATGAATTTGCCTGCACCCTTCACAAGAGCCATTCTCGATATTGTTGTACACTGAGATGCTTCAAAATTCAAAAACTTAGAAAACTTGCGCTAAAAACTGTGTATATAAAAACAAGCAAGTTTCCATTTATAAATAAAAACCTAAAATCTTGTAATGCAATAATTATTCGATCTTTAAAAATCTAGTTCGAGATTTCTTGCATTAACATGTGACAGTAATGCAGCCGAGAGGACGTGTGAGAGCCAAAATCTGCTTTACCCCATGTGAAATGACATCATTAAAATCTCAGAGTACTCGCACTTATCTTTCATTCATACCATCCGCAAGCTACATTTAAATGCATATATGCGAGTGTCCTGTCAGTCATCCTATCCGCAGCTTCAGGTTAAATGCATACATGCGAGTACTTTTTAAGATATAATTTGTAATTTAAATGCTGTACTTTCCTTTTGTACCAATTCAAGCAATTCGGGGTATGAAGAGAGTTTGATGGGAGATGCAACCGACTCAACTGAAATGCCATCACAACCAATATTTGCTAATTTGTCAGCTACAGAATTGCCTTCCCTTAATGTGTGGCTGACAATGTAATATGAAAATGTGTCAATTAAATCCAAAATATGCTTCAAAACATACGATAGGTGCCAAGTCTTAGATCTTTTCGAGGTAACTGCATTGATGATAACCAATGAATCCCCTTCTAAATGTATGTTGGAGAGACCGCATTTCCTTGCTAACACCAGGCCATCTAGTAAGGCATTTGGCTCTGCCAAGTTATTGGTACTCAAAGGGATAGGAGATGCTTGGAAAGCATACATTTTGCCAAATTGATCTCGAATGCAAACTCCAATTCCCGACTTCCCTGTGTTTACACGGGAAGAGCCATCGAAGTTGATCTTAAAGAAATTAGGTGCAGGGGGTAACCATTTTATGGAAGACCTATCTCTAACATGTGCTGAAGACCAATTCAGAGGAATCCCTATTGGCATAATAATACCATTCCACAATTTTACAATTACCTTGTCCCACTAGGTGAATGGCTGAACGTCCTTGGAATTAGTGAGAGAAGAATTTATAATTTCTGCAATCAAATTTTCTAACTTGACCAAAATTCGATCCAGAGAAGATGATGCTTTTCTAAAAATTATTTTATTCCTCTCCCACCAGATCACCCAAATGATGAGAGCAGGAGCACATTTCCAAATGCTTGAGAAAGTTGATGATAAAAATAAAAGAGGCCAAGAGTTAAACATATCCCAAAGTGATTCGGGAAGGGCACCATAACTTGGAGTTTATTCATGATGAAGAACCAACATTGGGAGGCAAAAGTGCAATGTAAAAATAAGTGATCTACTGATTCTTCTCCTAAGTCACAAAGCACACAATTAAAAGCTTGTGAAATTTACCATATTTTACTAGTCTATTTGGTGTTAGGATTCTTTTGTTCAACGTTAACCATGCAAAACAACCTGCTTTTGGCAGAACAATATCATTTCAATAGAATGAGTATGTCCGACTACAAACCGTTCTGCTACAACCCTGTTGTATGGCTGTAACCTTCTTTAATTGAATATTGCCCTGATTTAGAAGCTACCCAAATTAACACATCTTTCCTATTAGACATGAGAACTGTCCTATTCAATAAGATAGCTGCCAAGGAAGAAGATTGCTGAGTGGATATTGGGAGAAGAGATGGGTCTTTCCAAATTATTTTACCTAAAAATATTTCTACAGCGGACACATAGTCACTCAATTTTGTACCCCAATGAGCTATAGCTATATTCATAATATCTTCCGTGTTATCCATTTGAGCAATTGGAGGATGCCCACACCATGAGTCTATCCAAAAGTTAGCACTGAAACCATTATTGACTTCCCATGAAACATACTTAGTTACTAGATTTCTTGAGTGCATCATAAAATTACAAATAGCCGACCCTTTTGGAGTATCCAAAATTGTCAAAACTCTAGATGGTTGATTGTTGTCCAAATATTTTTTGTTCTCTCATTAATTTCTCAATTTGACTATACACTTGCTTGACTAGTGTGGCTTGATAGTACTAGCAATATATTCAAAGGTTCTAGCCAATTTAAAAATAAAGTAAAATTTACCTTTAAATATAGAACAACAAGTGCAAGTTGGTCAATGATGAGTACAATATTATGAATTCAAATTAGATTAGTAAAATTGGTGGTGAGAGGTAAAATTTGTTGAGTATAGGGTGTTCTTCAATAATGGCCAATGGACAAAATTTTAGTCATTCGAATAATGGATTTGTGATGTTGGGAAAGACCTCAAAACAATAACTCTCTAGTTCTAAGCTTCTACCCTTAGCTCAAGATACCTCTCCGGTCTCCCTTTTTATGAAATATCCTTCTCACCTAAATGGTACACTAAACTAAAAATGTGCTTCCAAGCCTTATAAGATCTATAGTAGTTTTCAAAAGTCCAAAATTTAAAAAATATGCCATGTCAGACATATGGCTAAATTGTTAAGTTGAGGTTGTGTGTCCTTCTTGTATGTGTGGGGAGAACATCTCTCATTCTCTCAAATTTCATCTCCTTCATTAGAACTAGGATTCGGCCCTATTTTTCTCTCTTAGGGATGTTGATGACACATTTCCTTTTGAGCCTCTTGATGATAGTTCTGATACTTAATATAAGTACAGATCCAATAACCAACAAGATGAGAGGGGGGGGGGGTGAATCATACAAACTTAAACATCCATAAAAACATCAGATTCAACCTCAGTAACATATACTTCAGTAATAAAACCCAAAACTGTCAAACATGCAAACTCAAAAGCATATAAACATCATAAACCTCATAACACCAGATTTAACGTGGAAACCCAAATAGGGAAAAGCCACTGTGGGATTTTAGACCCACTAAGAAATAGACTCTTCTAGAGTATGCTCGGTTAAAAGAAAATCCTGTTAAAGATTACAAACACATTGCTAGATGTGACCCGGTTAAGGGATTCCCCTCAGATCTGTTAGGATCTTCACCTTGTTAGAAGTGACCTTGTTAAAAGATTTCAAACGCTCAATCTTAATGTCACATTGCTAGAGGGTTTTACGAATAAGACTGTTAAGTCCACTCGGTTAAGAGATTTTCTGTCACTTTCACAAAACAAGAGTAATAAAAATCTATCTGGAACTTCACATCTAAAATGCCAAAGAAGATTCTTATTTGTTCAATACAATCTAGACATAGAACTAATCTTGTCCATCTGCTGGACTTCTATACTCTATTATTCAAACAGGTCTTCAAGCTTCTGTGCTCGGTAATCACTATGTAGCAACCCTGTGCATACACTTGCCCGTATACATTGTTTATCAACAGTTTGCTATTTATAAACAATTAGGTAACCACATAATCTCCTTGATCACATTTCCCATGATCAATCATAGCCATCATATCTTCAATCTTGTCCAGGTTCAATGGATCTTTCGATCTGAAATTGTTTTACCTCGCCTTGGAACTTGTGCCAAGGTATTGTTGTTCAATCTAAGCTGTAGATCTTCATGTTGACTTTCAATTGCCTTAGATTCATTAACAAACTTCATGCATGGCATACCAATAATTTAATCAGTTCCATCTCATCATTTTCCTTCATTAAATACCACATGTAAACATTAAATGCATTCTGTTATAGCTCAGTTACAACTCGGTAACAACTCAGTGAATATTAAACTTCACTCGGTAGACATTCCGCCTTCATTAACTGATACCAATAACCTTAGGGTTTACCAACTAGGTTCCTTAGGGTTTACCGACTAGGTTCTTTGCTTGATAACATAGTATAGTATTAACCTTTACAATTTACAACATATGTATAATGTTAAAACAATCTTAAACATCATGATCTCATCATTGTCTGACTCGGTACTAGTTGCCCATTGAATACCTTATTCATCCCCTTATTCATCTTATTCTTTCTGTGTCTTTTACCGACATCTATAAACTCTTCAAATCATACTTCTCAAGATATGGCAACATCATACTGAATTAGAAAATCAATTTCTTGACATCAATGACAAAATAATAATAAAAATATAGTAAAATATCTTTAATCAGTTATATCCATAATCATCAACAACCTTCTCAATATCCTTATGAAATGCCAACAATTTTTCATTGTCTGTTATAATGCAATATTGCCAACAATCTACCCCTTTGGCATTGATGGCAAAACCAATTGATTTGACCTTAAAAGATTCAGATTGTTGTGATTCTAAAATGCTGAAATGCTCTCCCCCATACATTAGACTTCTCTTCTACTCAGTTTTCTTCTTCTCCCTTGATAGGTCTTCTTCCATTATATTAGTCTTCTCCCCCTTGGTAGGTCTTCTTCGCCTTGGTAGGTCTTCTCCCCCTTTGACAACAATGCCAAAAAGTAAAGAACTAAAAAAAAATTACTTTCTGTAAGAAGTTATTTCCTGCCGTTGTGTATCAACTGAGTCTCGGTCAGAGCATTTTGTCTACAATTCCTGTTCCCTATAATATTTTCTGTTTAATTCCTGTACACCTTTAGAAAAACATCCTAAAGGGTGTAAATCAGCATCAACTCCCAAAAGATATTCGATAGAGTCATCCGATTGATGCTTTCACCGAACTCGGTCAGTGAATAGAAGATAGGGGTAGGACCCCTAACTTACTTCTGAAATTTTCAAAAGTGTCCCTTGGTAGTGGCTTGGTGAAGATATCTGCTATTTGTTCCTTTGTGCTAACATACTCCAACACCACTTTCTTCTCTTGAGCTTCTTCTCCAAGATAATGATATTTGATAGAGATGTGCTTTGTCTTAGAGTGCATAATAGGATTTTTTGAAATATTAATGGCACTAGTATTGTCAAAAAACATAGCTACAGGCTCGGTAACTTTCTCATTTATACCTTCCAATAGTTGTTTGATCCATGCAATGTTGGTATAATTCAGTGCTGCAGCAACATATTCAGCTTCTTCTGTTGACTGTGAAACACATCCTTGTTTCTTGCTAAGCCAACTCACTAGTCTTTCTCCTAAAAAGAAAGCTCCTCCACTTGTGCTTTTTCTGTCATCAATGTTGCCTGCCCAATCATCGTCAGTATAAACTTTTAAATCAAAATCATTTCCTTTCTAATATACTAAGCCATAATCCTGAGCGCCTTTCAAGTATATAAAAATTCTTTTGATTGCTGTCATGTGTGTTTCCTTGGGATCTGCAGAGAATCTTGCAACTATACCTTCTACATGTGCTATGTCTGGTCTGCTGTGAACAACATATTGTAGCTTTCCAATCATGGATCGGTAAAGTGTCTCATCAACAGATGCAGATTCATCATTCTTTGATAATTTACAGTTGGTAGTCATAGGAGTACTTACTGGTTTTGAATCCTCCATTCCAAATTTCTTCAAGATTTCCTTTATGTACTTGGATTGAGTAATGAAAATATCATTTTTCATTTGCAGTATCTGTAAACCTATAAAATACTTTATCTCATCGATTAATGACATCTCAAATTCTTTGCTCATTTCATTTCCAAAGTTCTTGCATAAAAAGTCATTTCCACAAAATATAATATCATCAACAAATATGCTTGAGATCAGTATTCCATTTTCATCATTCTTCATGTATATATTGATGTTCTCACTTGTCCTTATAAAACCAATCTTAATCAAATAAGAGTGCAATCTTTCATACCATGCTCTAGGTGCTTGTTTCAAACCATATAAAGCTTTGTTCAATTTACATACTTGATCTTTATTATTGTCTTCAACAAATCCTTCAGGTTGTTCAATAAAAACTTCTTCTTCTAATATTCCATTCAGAAATGTAGATTTGACATCCATTTGATATACCTTGAAGTTCTTGAAAGTAGCATAGGCCAACAATGTTCTTACTCCTTCAAGTCTAGCAAAAGGTACAAAAGTTTCACCATAATCAATTCCTTCTTCTTGAGCATAAGCTTTGCAATATAGTCTTGCTTTGTTTCGAATGACCTCTCCTTTTTTATTTAGCTTGTTTATGAAAATCCACTTTGTATTGATTACATTTTTGTCCTTTGGTCTTGGGATTAGTGTCCATGTGTCATTCTTCTTGATTTGATCAATCTCTTCTATCATAGCATTTATCCAATCTTCACTGTTAAATGCCTCTTTCACTATTCTCGGTTCAAATTCAGATATCAACCATGTGTTCTATCTCAGTTTGTTCCTTGTCATCACTGGATCATCCTTATCTCCTATAATCTGGCTTGGTGCATGATGTCTTCTGACATACTTGGCTAATACAGGCTCGGTAGGCTCTTTATGATCTTCTTCATCACTCTGTTACTGGATATTCTCTTCATTTTCTTCAACAGTCTTCTCGGTAGGACTTCTCAGTTGAACATAGACAAATTCATCATAGTATTCTGGTTGAACCTAGAAATGTTCCTTCTTCACTTTTCTGATCAAACTTGCCATTTCTATCATCTTTATGAACATAGAATCTACTTCCAAAGATTTTAAAATAACTAACATTAGGTTTCTTATCATACCATATTTCATATGGTGTCTTCAAAGTACCTTTCTTCAATTGAACTCGGTTCAAGGTGTAAATTGCAGTGCTTATTGCTTCTCTCCAAAATGTTTGTGGCACCTTCTTTTCAATCATCAGTGTTCTAGCACAATCCACAATAGATCTATTTCTTCTCTCAGCTATTCCATTCTGCTGTGGAGTTCTCGGTCCAGAGACTTGTCTTTTAATACCATGATCATTGCAGAATAAGTTGAACTCATCAGATGTGAACTCTCATCCTCTATATGATCTAAGACATTTTAGTTGTCTTCCTGTTTCATTTTCAACTGTTGCCTTGTACCATTTAAACATTTGAAAAGCTTCTGATTTTTCTTTTAAAAACATTACTGACATCATCCTTGAATAGTCATCCACAAATAATATGAAATATTTATCACCATAATAACTTTGAACTTTCATAGGACCACAAAGATCAGTGTGTAGAAGATCCAAAATTACCTTAGAAGTGTAAGACTTACTTGTAAAGCTTGATCTTGTCATCTTACCCATCTGGCATCCTCTGCACATAGCATTCTCAGGTTTTTCAAGACTCAGTAGACCTCTTACTCGGTGCTTCTTACTTATTTTGATCAGATTATCAAAATTTACATGACAAAACCTTTTATGCCATAACCAGGTATCATCAATCTTTGCATACAAACACTTATTATAAGTTGAGTCAAGGTGAAATGTTTTACCTTTCATCTGTGTCCTGGTAGCAGCTAACATTCCATTCTTGTCATGAACTTTGACAATTCCCTTCTGAAATTCTATTCGGTAACCTGTGTTGTTTAGCTGTGCTACACTCAACAAATTGTATTTCAAACCTTCAACCCAATAAACATCATTGCAGCTTGCATTATCAAGAAGTGTTATAGATCCTGTACCTCTTACTGGACATGGTGCATCATTACCAAATCTAACATAGCCTCCATCATAATCTTCTAATGTAACAAACTTGTGTTTATCTCCTATCATATGATGTGAGCATCCACTATCTATAATCCAAGAATCATTAGTGTTTATGTGAGATATTAGGGCTTTTTCTTCATACCTTTCTTCATTTGATCCATCTTTGATAGCCACATAAACTACTTCCTCTGTATCAGTTTCATCTGATTTATCTTCATTGGATTCCTCATCAGCAATTAAGCATGTCTTTCTATCTCTTCTTCTGAAGTCTCGGTGTCCTCTGTAGTGATTATCTTTCTGTCTGTCATCTCGGTAATCTCTCTTTTCAGTAGATTCCTTGTCAGGATAGTTAGAAGCCATATGTCCTATCTTATCACAATTGAAACATTTCAAAGGTAGTTTTCCTTTATACTTACCTTTGCCTCTCGGTAACCTTTTGGCTAATAGTGCTTCAAACTCTTCTTGCTTTCTGATTTCTTCATATAGTTTGTGTAAGTTTCCTCAATGTTTTTTTGAAATCTTTCTCTTGCTCCACTGTGATCTCCTTCAGAGTACTTATACTTTCTATCATTATAATCGTTAGATTTATCAAGATGAAAAGAACTAAATGCAGATTCAACTTTATTTACCGAAGATCCACTGTTATTAAAGTTACTTAACTCAAATGCATGTAGCTTACCAATGGTAGCATCTAAAGAACTGGCATATTAGGTACAAACCTCAATTCATTGATTGTAGAGACTCGGATTGCATAAGCTGGTAGAAGGGTTCTTAACAACTTACTTGTTATATCCTTTTCTTTAATAGTTCCACCTGCTCCTTTGATTTGATTGACTATCTCCTTTAGTCTTGTACTGTATCGAGTTATGTGCTCACCTTCATTCATCCTCATAGATTCAATTTGTCCTCTTAGACTATCTACTTTTTCTCTTTGAACATGTTCATCTCCTCCATATACTGATATGAGCTTATCCCACATTTCCTTTGCATCATTGCAGCCTTCTAGATCATTAAACTATGAATCGGTCAATACAGATGTTATTTCAATCATTGCTTGAATATGTTCTTGCTTTGCCTTTATCTCTTCCATAGTCAATGGATAGGTGCTCGGTGAAACAAAATCATTCTCCAGATAGTATACATCATATTCTCCAACTCCTGATAGATGTAGCTTCATTCTTTTCTGCCATGTAGAGAAACTTGACTTGTTTAGCTTTGGTGCATCTCTCTTATACATCTTTGGATCTTTAACTCAAGTGCCTTTAAATGTTTCTTCTAGAGTCCAAAGCTCTGATACCAATTGATAGTCTAATACTTAATATAAGTACAGATCCAATAACCAACAAGATAAGAGGGGGGGGGGGGGTGAATCATACAAACTTAAACATCCATAAAAACATCAGATTCAACCTCGGTAACATATAATTCAGTAATAAAACCCAAAACTGTCAAACATGCAAACTCAAAAGCATATAAACATCATAAACCTCATAACACCAAATTTAACATGGAAACCCAAATAGGGAAAAGCCACTGTGGGATTTTGGATCCACTAAGAAATATACTCTTCTAGAGTATGCTCGGTTAAAAGCAAATCCTATTAAAGATTACAAACACATTGCTAGATGTGACCCAGTTAAGGGATTTCCCTCAGATCTGTTAGGATCTTCACCTTGTTAGAAGTGACCTTGTTAAAGGATTTCAAACACTCAATCTGAATGTCACATTGCTAGAGGGTTTTTCAAATAAGACTGTTAAGTCCACTCGGTTAAGAGATTTTGTGTCACTTTCACAAAACAATAGTAATAAAAATCTATTTGCAACTTCACATCTAAAATGCTAAAGCAGATTTTTATTTGTTCAATACAATCTAGACATAGAACTAATCTTGTCCATCTGCTGGGCTTCTATACTCTATTATTCAAACAGGTCTTCAAGCTTCTATGCTCGGTAATCACTATGTAGCAACCTTGTGCATACACTTGTCCGCATACATTGTTTATCAATAGTTTCCTATTAATAAATAATTAGGTAACCGCAAAATCTCCTTGATCACATTTCCCATGATCAATCATAGCCATGAGATCTTCAATCTTGTCCAGGTTCAATGCATCTTTCGATCTGAAAATGTTTTACGCTACTTTGGAACTTGCATATTAGTCTTGGAACTTGCGATATGGTATTGCGGTTCAATCTGAGTTGTAGATCTTCATGCCGACTTTCCATTGCCTTAGATTCATTAACAAACTTCATGCACGACATACCAATCATTTAATCAATTCTAGCTCAACAGCTTCCTTCATTAAATACTGCATGTAAACATTTAATGCATTCTGTTATAGCTCGGTTACAACTCGGTAACAACTCTGTGAATACTAAACTTCACTCGGTATACATTCTGCGTTCATTAACCGATACCGATAACCTTAGGGTTTACTGACTAGGTTCCTTAGGGTTTACCGACTAGGTTCTTTGCTTGATAACATAGTATAGTATTAACCTTTACAATTTACAAAATATGTATGATGTTAAAACAATCTAAAACATCATGATCTCATCATTGTCTGACTCGGTACTAGTTGCCCATTGAATACCTTATTCATCCCCTTATTCATCATATTCTTTCTGTGTCTTTTACCGACATCTATAAACTCTTCAAATCATACTTCTCAAGATATGGCAACATCATACTGAATTAGAAAATCAATTTCTTGACATCAATGACAAAATAATAATATCAAGATAGTAAAATATCTTTAATCAGTTATATCCATAATCATCAACAACCTTCTCAATATCCTTATGAAATGCCAACAATCTTTCACTGTCTGTTATAATGCAATATTGCAAACACTTGATCTTTAGATCTATGCAGATCTATGATGATTTTATATAGGACATTTCATGGAAACTGAACTCTAGGTATACCATCTTGAAAATTATGGGGAAGCATCCCTGTGTGGAAGATTGTGCCCTATTTTAGGTCTTCTTTCACAATTTTTTTAATTGAAAGTATGTTTTGGATAATAGTCATTCGTTATATGAAAAATAAAGTTTACTTATGGTTCTATGTTGTCCCTTGTTTGATCTTGGTATTGTGAGAATCACCAATATCTCAATTTGGTTACAGTGTCAAAATCTTCTTTTAATTATGATCAACTCTTTGCTCATTTAAGCCCTTCTCAATAGAGTCAAGAAAATGCAAGATGGTTAACTTCTTTGATCCTTTATCATACTTGGTTATAATTAATTTTTCATATGATTCATGGTTACAATATATAAACAATAAGGGCCTTTTAGAGAATTGTTTTATATTTAACTAAATGGGGTACAAAATTATGGGTTGCAATATAAAATATATTTCAAATCTTTGTTTTGCTAAACTCCAAAAAGGGGTTTACAAAATGACATTTCTAATCTCAACTTTTTTTGACGAAATCAAAGGATTTGTTTAATAATTTTTGCAAACTTCCTTTATCACTATGGTTGTTGGGTTTGTTTCTATGAATAAATTGTTTTGTCTTGTGTGGTGGACTTTTTTTCTCTAGTGGTTTTCCAAGGAAATCATCAAACCTCTAAAATTATTGAAATTTCTCATCAGGATGATTTCCATCTTTCTAAAGATCAGGATATCCACCATGTTTGATATCAGCAGGATATTTTTAGTCTTAATGATTCCTTGGTTCATTAAGATGAATTTATTTTCTCAAACATCACCAATATAACCTAGACTAAGAGTAATATTTTTATAAAACATTAGTAAAATCGATAAGTGACCAAGTATGAAATCCGAGGTTAAAAAATATAAAATGGAAGCCCAAGGCTCTATTGGAAAGGCCTCTCAATGGATCTCTTGATGCACTCCTTAGCAAGAGAAAATGAAAGGGAAAAAGTGAAGTCTTTTAGGCCTTTGACATCTGTGAAAAGTTACCTTTTCTAGACTTTTTTGGGGGGATGACTTGTTAACATGTTACCTGTAGTGAGCTTCATCTTTGTGGACTTCCTTTCTCTTCTTCTTATGCCGTTTTATATGTGAGTGGACCCTCCTTTTACAAATTGTCCATAAAAAAATTACCTATAAATATAAAATTATAAAAAATTATTTAAAAAAATCAAAATCAGTATATTACTAAATGCATGAATGGAAATTCGGAGGGCAAGAAAATATAACATGAAAATACGAAATATTTTTTTAAAAGAAAAAGAAAATAACGTGGCATTCAAAAGCTACATAACTGGTTACACATCATCATGAATGGTTTCTTGTCTCTTTAAAAATTCATTGATTGCTATAATGTGAATGATGCATTATGTTTTTATCACTTCTTTCAAAGGTATGTGGGCCCAAGATAAATGTGTAAGAAACATTATTGTTGTGAGAATTTTTGTGACATTGAGTTATTATCACTTGTATTTAAAAGTACAAGTGCAAGGAATGAATTAATTTGAAGCAAATATGTTGTAATTTATATAGGTATTGCATCATTGAGAACATATGTATTTGAGATAAATAGTGTGAGAGACAATGTAAAATCCAACATGTAAATTTGACAGATGTATAATAATGTAGTTTAAGGAAATGTTTATATGTCCACAAGTTATCACCGCCCCTACTATAATTATATAACACCTCTCACCATAATACAAATTTCATATTAATACTTGTAAATATATTAAAAAGGAAACTAGTATAGATATCCTGAATACATCTATTTAGAAAATGCGTAGAGATATCAGTTTAAAATTATTTTATTTGATATTTTTATAATTAATTGGTGACCATTGCAATTGTTGATCCATATGATTTAAAGAGAGATTTGTAGGTATACAGATTTTCACCATCCCCATTAAAATTCTATAATACCTCTCAACATAATAAAAAACTAATATAATCACTTTTTATTATATTAAAAAATAAACTATAAATATTCAATTCTAATTCTAACAAACAAGATTTCAGCTATACACTTGATGTATTTTAATTAGCTCAAAAAGTATAGAATACATTTTTACCTAAAGATTTTGTTTCTAACATAAATAGATTTATATATTTTTTACTTTAGAGCCTTGTTCACCATTAAAGCTACTAACTTGGAAATAATAATTAATCATGGGGACCTTTTCTCATATAGCCTCCCATAATTGTAACTACTCTAGTCTTATCATTTCCAATGATCGATGGGAAGATTTCTCGTAATTCTTTGATGTCTAAGGAAATTAAAACTGCCTGTTAGTTTTGCGTGTCATTCTATACAATTTTGCAAGAACACCCACGAGAGGAGAATTTATGTATGTTGTAGGTTCAAGCATGCTAGATTTGGTCCTGAGGTCTACAAAACGGTCATATTTATCTGGTTCCCCCACTATTGCCCCAATTAATGTGTTTGGATTGGAAGAATCTTTGTGAAACCAGTTCATGAAACCTTCAATGCATTTGATCTTCGTTGGTTGTTGATGAATGGAAACTACAGATGCTCCTCTGTGATGTGGTTGCCTTGGGTATTTGGAACCGTATCCTACCATATATGAAATGCCGAGAGGATTCCTTCCTAATAAATAATCAATCTGCAAAGGATATGATTAAGATTCGTTATATTGTATGCTCCAAAATACAAATACAAATACATGTAGTGTGCTTACTTGTAGCTTTGCGAAGCCCATAACGTCGCTGGGTTTAAAGAGAGTGTTGCCGCATGACAATGTTTGCTTCTTAGCTGATAGTAAATCACTGTATCTTGCCAGCAAAAAAGCAGCACTGGTAACATATTGAGTGTTGGCGCCATCTCTAACATACAGCAAACCTCCTGTGACAAAAGGATTGAATTATAGATATCACTAAGAGAATTTTGAGGGCTATGATTAGAAAAGGAGTAACAAATGATTTACATGGCTGTGACTAGAAAAGGAATCATTGTTCGTGGTATTGGTGAAGAAATAGAGAGCTCACCTGGGGTGGTTTTAACAGAACGAATGGGACTGCCAGGAAGAAGTGAACACACAAAGCGTTCTGCATGACTTCTATAGGCTGAGAATTGAGCTTCCCCTTGGAAATATAACTGGTTGGTGAAGTGCATAAGTTAGCTTTAAGCTAGAAGTATGTTTATATTACATTTTATTTGAAAAATTGCACCAATCAGTCTACGCTTACGTCTGTTAGAAGCACTTGAATTCCAGCATATTTGAGGTCCCAGTTGAATTCATTAACATATGCCTTTAGATCGTCGTGCTGGATAATATAGTTAGAATAATATGGGGATTTCGTAGCTCTGTATAGCCAAGAAGCAGCCCAGAGAAGCTCGTCCTGAGATTATATTTACAAGTGCATATTTTAAAAGAAAACCAAATTCTGCTCACAAGAGCATATGCTAAATGAAAACCAAATTCTGCTTACATTGTAGCCTGAAACAGAGCAATAAAATGGACACTCTCCTCCGTAGGTGCCCTTGAATCGATCGGCAAAACTGAAGAGCTGAAGGGAAACATAAATGGGCGGTTAGAAAGAAGATGGATGCATAAGATTTTTCTCAAAATGGATGGATGAAACTTGTTGATTTTGCTGTGTTGGTTAACAGTTAGGTTTTCTATTTTACTTGAGCACCCAAACATACCGATTGAGAACGTTGGAGGAGAAGGTGTGAGTAACGAGGGTTTGTGAATCTGAAAACAATGGAGGAGGCAGCCAAGGCTGCGGCCGTTTCTGCTGCAATTTCTGATCCAGGGGTGTCTTTATCAATCTTGTAAAGAGATCGAGGAGTGTCCATATCTTCTGGACGCTCCCAACAATTATGGTCTGCCTGGGGATCACCCACCTATTTTATGCATCAAGATCAACCTCTTTAGTTTTTCATAATCTTGAAGAATGAATGCTGAATATTTTAGCTTAGATTTCTTTACCTGAACCCATAATTGATCTGGAGTTGCACTAGCCTTGATAAAGTAGTCAGTTCCCCATCTAATAGCGTCCCTTGCATTCTGAATCTCTCCTGCAGCTTTCAACTCTTTCCCATAATCCAGTATGCCCCAAGCGAGTGTGGTGATAGTGAATGCGATGGGAAGCCCATATTTCACATTATCGCCTGCATCGTAGTAACCCCCAACTAAATCAACCTGCAGTTGAGTTGCACACAACATTTTGTATGGAGTCAATGAAGAAGGATAGTATGATCCACTTCTACTTTTATCTCTAATCAAATTGAATAAGGATCTATCTCTTCTTCTACTTACGTTTTGCAAGTGCCCATCTGTGAGGCCAGAATCTCCTCTCCACTTCACTCGCTGAGATTGTGGGAGTTTACCAGATCGTTGGGCCTCCAGGAAGAGAATAGACTTCGACAGGGCTGCTCTGTAATCGAATTCTCCACGAACCACCTGCCATTCACAACAAAACAGCAACAAGACCACTGACAAAAGCGCTTCCATTGCCTTGCCCATATGGACTCGCTGCTTTCTTTGATATGCAATTTAGAATTGTGCGCTAAATTTATATTCTCTCGGATGAGACTGCACCTTTTACTCATGAGATAAAGCTAGCAATGGAACAGGGCAACACGATACCTTTATTTATTTATCAAGAGAACTGTGTATGAGTTTCTGTTGCTGAGTCATGCATGGGAACTGCAAGATTTAGAGCATGGAACACCACAAAAATAAACAATTAGTATGAGAAAACAGGTATTTGCCTTATATCATTTGTCTTTCATTCGATTGTTGTTCACAAGAATTATACGCTTCACAAAAATTATACACGTTTTACCTTTTGATTTGTTGACAAGATTATAAGTTTTACCTTTTGTTTTGAATTGCATTATTTTCAGTAAGCTACCATTAGTATCCTTGATGTTGATTCCCTGAGCGAAATAGGTAGTAATTATCTGCGTTGATTGATGAATAGTAAGGGAGAATGAGATTATAATTACAGGCTTAAGGCAGGTAAATGTTTGATGTTTGTAGTTTGATTAATTTAAGATATAATACTATTATTCAAATTCTGGTCGTAAGATTAATACTTTAATATAATATGCATGTGTAATAAATACTTCTTGTATTATATATTTGTTTCAAGTATTGGACAAAATTTTTGTTTTTCAATATGTTATAATATAAACACATCATGTACACGAAATAAACATATGTATTATAAAAGATGAAAGTTGCATTTGACAAAATGCATTGTCACCAGATTAAAATGTCTTTCAACCTAAAAGCAATGATTCCACCTAATATACCACAATTAATAAGATTACAAATATGTTTGGCTTTCACTCCGACGACAAAATCTATCCCAATGACCTTCGTAGAATTGCCGTAAACCAAAACTAAATTAATATACAAATTTTGAAGATTGAGTTGGAAAAACATCACACCTAGACAAAATTGCATTTACCAAAAATCCCACCATCCTACATAAAATAAAATAACAAATTATAGTCTTAGAGGGAATTATTTCCACAAACGACACACAATCTCACTGTGAAAAACCCTGCATATAGATCGGAGATTAGACTTTTCTCTCCTAAACATAACAATAAATAGAATAACAAAGGTTCTGCTAGCTAAAGAAGCAAATACAATCACTCATTGCTATAGATAAGACAAAAAAGTTGTCGATTTTCTTCGTATTGATTAACATGAATATATAAGCATTGGTCGCGAGATTGATTTGTAGCCAAACCTACACGAGATGTACAACTATTAAATCGCCCCTAGGAAACACCCATCATTATGACATATGCATATGGAGGGACAAGGTTACTTGCATCACCTCAATTATGATTTTATGTTGAGACATTACTTCTATTAATGGCACATGATTCAGGAGGCTTCTCTAAGAGATTACACCTATTATTCTTTCCTTGCCTTCTTGACTCAAATTCTCACTTTCTTGCCCTTGGCAATCCAAAGGATGGACCTGATTGTATAGCTGGGTTGTATTCTGAAGTAAATGTCTTTTGTAGGAGAAGATGAATGAAACAAGGATGAGAAGGGTCTTCTTCTTCTAGGTTGCCAATGTTCTAGAGGCCATACAAGAAGTTTTGGGTCTTAACTTCATCTAAGTAACGACAAGGCATCAAGTTAGTACAAATAATTCTTCTACAATTGATAGCAACATTCTTATTATCATAGAAGACAAGGAAATGGCAAAGGCATTAGGGAAGTTTTATGTCTAGTACAAATTTAGAGTCAAGTTTAATAAAAAAATTGTTAAATCAACTCCTATCAAAATTTCCTTAATCTCATTCACATGCTCGGAGTTTAGGGGCATTTCTTGGACATCGGTCTGGTCTATAGTATCGAGGCCCAATTGTTGGCTCTCTTCAAGGTGGTGGCATTTCAAGGATTCACTAAGAGTGTTATAGAATCATATAATGCTACCATGGATTTTATGACACTTGGCACTAAAAAAAATCATATCCTTAGAAGGAACAATAAACATGGCAAATGCTACACAAGCCATAATGTTCTTGTACAGAAATGTTGGTCTAGTAAAATACAAAGATGGTTCTTAAAATTGTCAATCCGTAGTGTCTGGTAGTTTTACTTGTTTAAATGCTAGAATTTTTTTTGGAATATACTTGCATGGGTGACCTATGTAGAATGTGTTTTGTTTTCATAACCATCTATATCAAAGATTTCTATATAAGTTTGCCAGTCTCTTTAGAAGTTGAAAATCGCAATTCATCATAAGATATATATGTGAATTGGTTGAATGAGAATAACTTCCAATCATGTAAAGCTAGTCTTCCTTACAAACAGTCATGACTTGATTTTTGATGCAATTTCTCAAAATAAATAAAATGAGAGAGGGTCCTTAGCCCTCTCTCGATTAATAAAAAATGAAACAAAATAAAAGATAAAATATTTTCACTAATTTAAAGTTTGGAGTGAGAGCCTTGCGTTTGCTGCCCAACAGGTTTCAATAGTTAGAATGTGACTGCTTTGTACAAACTATGAGTTTTCATTGAACTAGGTTGTGTTACAAAATCAATCAGAAGATAATAAGCTTTTTGTGGGAGTAATTTTTTTTTAAAGTTAGAGATCTTTGTTTACCTAGTAAAGCTGATACCAAGAGAGATTAAGTTGTTGCCTAATGCACAAAGACACAGGGGTTCTAACCTCAACAAGATATGATCTTGGATCATCTGTAACAAAACAAGGTTGCTTGAACAACTGATTTTAACACATTTATGATAAACATAATGCTAGTATCCTTAAAGTTAGAGGTTTGAAAACTAAAATTTTAACCAAAATCAAAGCCCCAAAAATACCTTCTCTATAAAAAAGGAAAAACTAAAACTTTTAATCTAACAAAAGTAAATGGAGAACAATTTA